>NC_088792.1:97282920-97582920 GCF_011386835.1 Chrysemys picta bellii
TTGGGTCAGGGAAAGAATGAGTGACTCTGTAGCCTGATGGTTAGGGTACTCACCTAGCCCCAGTCTTTGCTCCAGTCATGGATGGCGGAACCAGCAGTGGGGAGCCAGTGCCCCCTCAATGGAAATATCAGGGGGAGGATCTATGTTTCTTCCCCCACCATATACTTTGGAGCTGAGAGTGGGACCTAGAGGAGGGACTGGAAATTGGAGTGGTGCTGGGGAATAGATCTGACTTCCTAGCTCAGCCCAGTCCTACCTTCCAGCCACTGTGAGTCGTGGCAGAGACACCCAGCCCAGGGGATGAGCAAGAGCATGGGCATCAGAGACTGGGATTGGAGACAGGACAGGACACTGGCACCTGAAAGGGGGTGTACAGGGTACGAGCTGCTAAGGTGGAGGGAGTGGAAGCACAGGGCCCCAGGCACCAGCTGCCATTGGAATGGCAGTAGAAATTATTGGGATGACCCTATCCAGCTGCCCTCCTCAAACCCTGAGTCTCAATAGCTCCCCAGTGGTCCGCATTATATCCCTCAGCCCACACCTAGTCCTTTCACAGGGAACTTCCGTGCCCCCTGCTCCAATGACTATTGAATTATTTTTACAGAGTGGAACAGCTTCAAAAGGAGAAATTGAGAAAGACCTGCCCTAGAATATCCCTGTGGCTAGGGCACTTCCTGAAATGTTGGAGACCCAAGTTCAAATCCCTTTTCCACATCAGGTAGACGGGGGAGCTGGTGTCCCACATCCTGGGTGAGTGTTCTAACCACTGGCTGAAAGGTTATAAGGGAATCAAGTAGTTCCTGAATATATCCATTTTGGGTCAAAAAGGTTCTGTTTTGTTTGACCTGAAATTGATTGATTCACCAAAAGGTTTTGCAATTTTTGGATTTGGTTGAACACAAACGGAATTCTTTTCCATTTTTTTTCAGAGCAGCCAGTGAACTGGAAAATGAGTTACCAACCCAGCTCTATGTATAAACCAATTACTCTAGCTTAGTACAACTACAGTAGTATGATGGCAATGGTACCATAGTTTAAAATTAAGGTTGAATTGCACACTTGGTTGTAACCTCCTTAGTTCAATTACTCATAATTTTCACAAATTCTGTTTGGAATAAAACTTTCAGTCTTGGTCTTTAACCAGAGATTTTATGGTTATTTGATTTTGTTTGAGTCGTTTAGCAAAAGTAGTGTGTGTAATTAAGAAACAAATAAACATGCAAATCTCTCATTCAATCATTGTATTTTTTTATGCCCATCAGGCTTGATTCTGCTCCCTTTGGCTTCAATGGTACAGGATCAGACCCATGGTATCTATCTATACCTGAATCAAGGGCTCTATTTTATAGCTTTGATTGTTTTCTCCTTAAACAAGTCCCATTATCATGACTTAAAAAGTCCCATTATCATGACTTAAAAACATATGTATTACACTTCAACTCATTTTTTTGCATAAATTAGAATCTGTTATCCTCAAATTATGGAACCGAAGGGCTAATCATTCTGGTGGTTGGAATTATTTTGTAATGTTAGCCTGTCCTCTTTCATATTTATATAATTCCCTTTCCAGAGTTTGTCTATTGCTTATCAGTATATTTTCCCCCACGTCCTTCACCTTTAACTACTTTTGGCGATCTATAGGAGTTGTCTGTCTCAGGGCCCTATTCTCTTACTAACCCTAGTGGAAGTAGGAAAAGACCCATCAATTTGTGATAAAACTGATTTAAGGTGAGTATGCTTGCTGCTGGTTGTATTTGATTTTCTCTAAAAAGCTTGCTGGTTCTTCAGCTGGTAATTTTTCTCATGGTAAGGCCCAACAATTCTTGCATGATTTCTCTTAATAGCAGGTGTTACCAAGCATTTGACAGTCAAGTCTCATTTTTTTCAGATCCATTGAGGAAATACTATCTGCTTTGAATATATCTTCAAACCTTAATATGTCTTGAAAACTTTAATATCCTCAGTCCACTTCTCCTAAGTGAGTTTTGCGCCATTCTTAATACATAAGATTTTGCTTACCAATGTTACAAAAAGTAAGTGTACCCCATTGTTCTATGTCGTTCAACGGGTTATATTCATCTGTCTGTTATTGAGAGCATTATAGTAGATATGATTTGTGATTTACTGAGTCAGTACATTGGCTGTCCATTTGCACCCAGGGCATTAGGATTGGTGTCAGGAATCCATAACTTATTAACTTGTGTGAGACTGAATGCAATTTGACACCATTTTACATTTAGCAGTTTTATCCCTCTATTTTCACAAAGCTGGATATAATTTTGTTTTCTTAAGCTTTGGATTTACATGCTTCCAAAGGAATTGGTTTTTCTATTTTAGAAAAATATTCCTCTGCAGTGTCTGCAGGGAGCATCTGCATGACAAAATTAAACTGTGGTGCAATAGTCATCTTTATCATGCTACTCTCTTCCCCAGAGATTAACACTGAGTGTATTCCAGTGTCTGAAGTTTTCCAGCATATTTAACACAACTGGATCCATATTATCCTTAATTACATTATTTAAGCCCCTGTTCAGCTTAATGCTCAGATAAGTCACGTTCTTCAGAACCCATTTATATTTCAAGGGTGAGAAATTAGTAAGATAACGTCACTGACAGATATTAGAAGCTCTGATTTAGGCCTATTAATATGACATTCTGAAACCTCATTAAATTTCTTGATCGCATCCAGGGATTGCCAATTTTGTAGGTTGCTGAAAGATGCCTGTGCATTGTAAAACCAGCTGTATTTTCCTCCCAGAGTGGCCTTAGCATTTTTATGCACGGGCCCGACAGGCCGTTTTTTGCCATACCCCTCCACTCATCCCCCAAATAGAAGTGCCTCTTGTCTATCTTCACTTCATCTTCACTTATAGGCCAGCGAGTCAGGAGAGACTAGGGAGGGCTAGTGAGGATGACTGCTTGGTGTGCAACCCAAACTTGGGGGACTCATTCTGTGTGTCACTTCTCTCCCCAGCTCAGGTGCTTGAGCCTTCTCTTGTGTACAGCTGGCAACATAGCAAAATGTTTTGCTATATACAATTGTCCAAAAGCAATTGAAAGGTTTTGTGGATTTTAGTACTGTCTATATGATACCAGGCAAACATTAATGCCACGTTGTGGCACCTTTACTACGTGTGGTAGTACCTCTTTCCACAAAGAGTTCCATTAACTTCAGTAGGACCTCATATGGAGTTTTCTACAATTCATGAATCATAGCTATCACAGTCTCTCCCAATTAATCATCACGACCTCACATGACAATGTTGTTAGGTGCCTAGGTTATTTTGAAAATCCTACTAGGAATCTAAATATCTTTACAAATCTGGCCCAGAGAGAGATGGGTTATGCTGATGGAGCCCTTTGATATCCATCCTACCCTTAGTCCATTAGCCCTCACTGCCTCTCATGCCCTTCCTGGTGGCCAGAGATCTTTGGCTGTTCAGCAGAACAGGCAACTCAGAGGCAGGCAGGTAGATACTGTAGACACTGCCAACCTGTGGCAGGCCTCATGCAATCAGTTGTTGCACCCTGTATGGAACTGCTCAACCCACCTGCAAAATTATGGCCATTTTGCTTACAGAATGCATCTTCAATGCTCAGCCCTTGATGTAGGGGAGACCACAAAAAATTAGTAATTTTAAGTAAAAAAAAAAAAAGGCAATGTTCACCCCTAGCAAACAACTTATGTTTTCAAGGTTGTCTTCATCAGGAGAAGGCATGACACTTTAAAAAACAGTTAGCAGTGAAGAGTTCACTTTAACGATGCAAAGCTATTATTAATTTTTGTTTATTCAAGAACTTCAATGAGTTATACTGTACAGCAGAGCTTTACTTAGCACCAAGTCCATCTTCACTGAAAGTATTCACTGAAAACATAGCACCATTCAAGGTACAGAGGCAGTTTCTGAACAACAAGTACTCTATATAGGAAAGTTCTTTGTAGGTATCTTCACATACAAAAACATTCTGAAATACTCCTTTTTTGGACTTCACATATTATCCTATCCAGGCATCTGCCATTGTTTCTACTCACTGCGTGAAACCACTGTTTGCAGATGGGTGCACCTTGTCTAAAAAACCAGCTGGGATGCCACAAATAGTATCTGTTCTATTTATGTCTGTGGAGTCATTACAGTGGAATTTAAAGACTCGTTTTATAGATCCAAGATGAGGCTCTTCTGTGTCTGCTAAATGGATGAATCCTTTCCAGACCGCTGCTTATTTGGCTGGAGAGGAACTTGAGGAAGCATTTCAGAGAGTCAGCCAAAGCCATTTTTAGAAAGACTGGGTGGGATTCATGCTGTTGATATCCAAATAAAAAGAGGCCCCAATTTTAATCTCTACATAGTTACTTTGTTGTAGTTATGAAACTATGAATTAACTTGTAAAGGTTTGGGGGATGAAAGCAGATATATAGACAAATGCCTGCTCTTCTTTTGTTGCATGGGAAAATATTTTAACCAGTGTCCTGGTGGCTTAGTCTTGTGGACTTGACTTTTGTTTATCTTGTGTCTGTGTGGTATGTATTTTAGTTTGTTTCCTATGAGAGCTAGAAAGAAAGCGAGACAGCAAGAGGGAAGGAAAGAAATATAAGGGAGTGGGGAGGAAATTGCATGTGTGTGTGTGGTCAATGTGTTATACTTTAACTGAAGTGTATTAAATTCTTTCCGAAATGTCTAAATATCCAGTTCAAGTCCAACGATGAGTTAGATACAAGACGTAACAATACCTTTTTTGACTACGGGGAAATGAGTGGTAGTATGTTTAGGGTTAATCTTGTAGAGCCTCCCAAGACTGAAGAACTGGCCCCATCTTAGAGCTCTGTAGGGAAAATAAGATTGGATGGGAAGAGTGTCACTGTGATTGTTATGTGAAGAAAAATAATTGTCAATCCCAGAAGCCTTCTAAGGTATCAGAATGCTAACCTCCACCCAACTCTGATAGATTTTCCTTGGCTAAAAGACTCAAAGTTGCCTGTGAGGTTATCTTGGTACAACTTTTGGCAGAATTCGACCCATTAACAGGCATTTTTACTTTTGAGAGCAAATGAAGGTAACTCTGAATGGGTATCGTCAGAAATTTGGATACCTCTGGAATGGTGTTGAATGTGGCAAGGATAATTTCATTCTCTGAGCACAGCCATCCTGTTTTCCTCACTCATTCTAATTATTCCTGGGTTGTTTATTTTTAACCTCTTTACCTGCAAGCTGGGACATATCTTGTAGTCAGGGGAAAAGCTATTTGGCAGCATTCTGTATCGTGCTCTTCTACAGTCAGCCAGAGCTTTACATTTTGGCATCTCAATTAGCCTAGTTTAAGCATAGTACATGCATGCACACACAAATATACAGTCATTCTCCCTTGGCGTGCTTTCTCTTATGAAGTTAATGGGGCTGCACAGGTGTACCTGAAAGGCAAAATTGTCCAATATGTGCAGTTTATGGTAACATTATCCATGAGAGAATGCGAGCCAAGAACCTACATACAAGTCAGATATTCTGATTTAAGGTCAATTTTTTCTTATTGAAATAAATGACACACAAGTGTCATTCTTCTGTGTGTGAGGTATCCACTACATGGACTTAGCAGAATTCTTTACTTACAAATTCCCATCACCATAAGGTATTTCCGTCATTGCATATACCATCTTATGTACATAAATTGTTTCTATAGGAGCTAACAAGTTAGATTGTTAATCCAGTTTGCTTTGGATGAGTGGAGAGTTGGGGGGGGGGCGTGAATGGCTTGTTTCATTTTAGAAAAGAAAGTCTCTCCCCACCCTCTCTGCATACAGTCCACTAATCAGACAGTACAGGAAGGACTCTACGGGAGACACTGAATAATGAGTTAATTTGATCTTTCTGATCTTGGACCTTAGTAGATACATACTGACTGACACGCTTGCTTCTTTATGTCTCTTCCACCCGCAGATGGGGAAGCTCCAGATTCTTGTTAGTACATCTTTGATTCTTCTTGTTATGAAATTTATAATTCATGAGTATATCAGCATAATAAGGACATTATTAGAAAATGAGCTCTAAAAGTGAAAGTGGCTGAGCTTAATTTGGCTCTTTTCAATGCACAGAACATATACTACATTTCCCTCTTTGTTTTCCCCACAGTACCCCTGTATTGTATCTTTTGTCTTTTCCACAATGTCAGCTTACAATTCTACTTAATATTTTAGAGTTCCTACAAGTCAGCTGAATTTGTGCTTTTTGTGCAATCTTCCTCAGCCATGAGGAAACCTCTTTCTCCATCACTAGGCAAATACACGTAGCTAAAGGAAGGGGAGGATGCTAATTTTGTGATGGGACAAATATAATTATGAGATTAAAACAAGATAGATGTTCCAAAAGGTGAGGGGGAACTGAATAATGCCATCCTCCTTTGAACTCTGATGAGGTATTGCAAGTTATATTGGATATTGAGTAAAAAGACCATCTGTTACAGGGATTTTTACTTCAAGATTAGACACATAATCTATTTTTTTGTGCCAAAAGTGAAAGATTTTCAATTATTTTCTTTTCTGAACATTCAGATAGCCATGGTCACATACAGATGCAGCTCATGTTGGCAAACAAAAGCCTCTCTGTCTGTAAGGAAACAAACTGTTATTAGAGTAGTAATTCCAAGTTTATTAATTACTTACGTTCACCCTCATCTTCTTTTTCCTAGTCCACAACCCCTTGCCATCGTCTCCTCCTCCTTCCAAAAAAAACCCCAAAACCCCAGCAACCAAGCTGGGTACACATTCAGAAGTTCACTTATATGATACATATATTTCTGGGACAAAGCACACTCGAGTCTTTATGCCATGTGAAGCTTGCACTTGGTCCTATAATCAGCAGGTATCTAAAAGACTCTTAAAACTTACTATACATTTTCTTCCCTCCTACATCTGTCGATCTCAACTACAATATTCTGCTCTTCCAAAGTGGGTAAAGCTCCCAGTGAAATCAGCAAACTCTTAAACTGGAGTTCTAACATGTAACAAGAACTGAATATAGGAAGTAGATCTATCATGCATAATTAAGAGAAGAATGTTTGCCCTTCAAAGCTTAGCTGAGTCTAAATCATCATTTGCTTAATTCACTTTACATAATTTAATGTTGGCAACGGTATGTACATGTGTACTGTTGCCCTCCTATACAGCAGAAAATGTCAGAACCCGTGCAAGTGAATGTCAGTTTGTAATTATGCTATATAACTATATGCTAAATAATAAACATATCTGTACTAAGAACATCCTCTGCATGTCTGTTTTCTGTATGCACATTATACATCCTGATGATCTATTTCTTTCAGTTGAATGTCCATCGAAGAATGACAGTGCAGAAGTACGCTGGGTCCATGTGAGCAGCAAAGGGTTAAGAAGCTAAGACATGCAAACCTGGGGAGGGGAGAAAGGCATAAAGAATTGTTGGAGTCTGATGAAGATTAGCAGAGCACCAGAGAAAAGCCACAAAGCATCTTTCAGACCTGGGGCGGGGGCAGGGGGAGGGAAGGTTACTACAGGAACAACCAATTTAAATGAGCCAGTAAAAAAAACATCATCACCTCAACCAAACTACACAAACAAACAATAAAAACACAACCATAAATCAACTAAACTCTAAAACTAACCAGGAAGAGGAAAAACTAAAAAAACCTAAAATATAAAAAAATTTCTTCACCCACTGAAAACATTAAATGGAGAAATAAATGGGAGGAAAACATCCACATTCTAAATAAAACCACATAGTGCATGTATGTAATAAACTGAATATCTCTTGGCAAGGGATATAATATAGATAGGGTGACCAGATAGCAAATGTGAAAAATCGGGATGGGGGGAGGAGGTAATAGGTCCCTATATAAGCAAAAGCCCCAAATATCGGGACTGTCTCTATAAAATCAGGACATCTGGTCACCCTAAATATAGAAAATATTACTTCTTTGTAGGCAGCCTAAAAATTGTATTACTTTTCATATTAGAACCACTTTCACAATATCAGTGGCTCCAATCCTGCAACATGTAGTGTCTGAGTGGTCCACTTCACCCAGGGAGACTCCCATGCAAAGTAGACTGGTTTTGTACTCAAATTCCCTTAGGGCTACTTTCATTTAGTATCCCAGCATTTAAGGTAGCGCATGTTGGTGTAGCTTGCGTGCCAAGGAGACAGAAGTCAATAGGAGTCTTTCCTTAAGGGAGTCAAAACTAGTGTAAGGGGATATGATTTGCAAATTATCTTTGCATTTGGCCTTGTGAGTTTGAGTGTCTCATTAAGGCCAGCCGTTTGGCATAACGTATGTGTTTGAAAGGACAGGATGAAAGTGTAACTTATACCAATTTCAGCTCTCTAGACTTTTTTAGACTGTCTTAGGCTCACCTCTGAATGTGGCCTATTGTTCAACTCTAAGGCTTGCATAAAATGTATTGCCAGTGAGCTAAGTAAAATATGAACATTATCTAAAAGTAAAAGTTGTCTTCAAAATATTTCATTCTGCAAAGTGCAAACCAGTTTAAGAGGAATTTAGTGTCTACTAGCCAGAGAGAGAATCATGAGGAAAACATTGAAATCTATCTCCCCTTGTAAGTATTCTCACACTTGTTATCTAACTGTCTGTCTGTGCTGGGCTAGCTTGATTATCACTTCAAAAGTTTTTTTTCTCTTAATTAATTGGCCTCTCAGAGGTGGTAAGACAACTCCCACCTGTTTATGCTCTCTGTATGTGTGTATATATATCTCCTCAATATATGTTCCATTCTATATGCATCCGAAGAAGTGGGCTATAGTCCACGAAAGCTTATGCTCTAATAAATTTGTTAGTCTCTAAGGTGCCACAAGTCCTCCTGTTCTTCTTTTTATGAGGAAAAAAGACACACAATCTTCAACCGACAAACAGCTTTGACAAAATAAAGACAAAAGTAAAACTAGGCATCCAAGATTAATTCACAAGCTGAAAGTATCTTGGAAATGTGTATTATTGGTTTGTTTTGCTTAAGATTTATGGATATGAAGATAACAAAAAGCTACATTGTTTAAAAAGAATATTTCAGAGGATTGGAAGCATCCTTCTTTCTGCTTTACTTGTCAGATAATGCAAATTCTCTAATTACAGTTGTCCACTACATGAAAAACAGGACTTTATGGTCCGAATTCTGAATTCTATCTTGTGTTTATGAAACTATTTGTGTGGGTAAAATGTGTTGTTTATATCAGAGATGGGCTTAGGCAGAAAAATTTAGGCTTGAATCCAAACCTTTCTAGAGTTTTAGGTTGTTCTTTTCCAGGCTTTGGTTTATGTCCATCTCTACCTCAGTGCAGTACTTTTCATCTTCTAAGCAGTATACAAGCATTAGCTAATCAATTGAGCTGTGTGAATATTGGAGAAAAAAATCAGTGAATTTTTGGTTAAATGCTTTCATTAATTTCATTAGGCCATCCTTTGAGTTTGCTTCTTGCCATTTTTTAGGAAGATCATATTTGTCTGTCATGAATATCTGCAGAAGCATGTGAGAGTGCTGGTGATGAACATGTCTTTCCGTTCCTCCTGGTAGCAAACTGACAACAATGTAATGAATTCAACTAGTCACAACTAACAAACACAATTCAGTTTATAGTTATCAACTATGGCAGAGAATGGTTATCACTTCATTCACGGAGTTTAAAAAATTTCAAATATGTTGAACAAATTTGAATAAAAAAAATCAAGGACAATGTATTTTGCTCAATAATTCTGCAAGCAAAATAGGAGGCCAAATTCCTCAGATAAATTATTCATTGCAAATTATTTGCTTACCTTGCCTAGTCTCCATTTTGCAGATAAAGGATTAGATCCCCAGCTGTTATAAACCATTGTAGCTTCATTGGCTTGGATTCTGAGTTAGGATCTGATCCTACCAGACAGAGAGGTTAAGTGATTTGACCAACTTCCAAATGAGAGTCTGTGTCAGAGAAGGGAACAGAACTCAGCAGTTCCTGGGTTCCAATCCTATGTTCAGACCCAGAATTGGGTCAAACAGATATGGCGCTCTCATTTGACATGAGCCTCTGAATACAAGGGTTAAGATTCAATGTGTGACCATGTCTCCCATCCTATTTGAAACTCCTGTGCCATGCAATTTTAGAAAACTGTGAGGAGGGGTAGTTCTATAGAGCCCAGGTAAGTGTTTGTGCAGGGAGCTGGGGGTGCAATGAACAGAGGTTTTCTATTAAGCAGAAGGATGGTTTCAAGACAGTAAGTCTCCACAAGAATAGCTGAAGGTAGAATTTGTTATGCAAAGTCACTAGGGCTGGTGATAATGCATGAATGAGACATAAATAACCTAACTTGACTCTAAGAATGTAGGTGTCAACAGTTAGGGGGTGGGTCCCTTCTGTTTACCAGCAAATCTCATGTGAAAATAAAGGACCATGGAATCCTCAAATGCCGTTTTTACAGAATCACCTTTCAGGGTAGAAGTGCATTTTGTTTCAGAATTGATGGAGGCTTTACACAGAATATAGATGGCATTTTGTCACTAGTTTTAAAGAAATTGGAACTTTAGCAGCATTGAGTGAATAGTTTAAGTAGAAACCAAACCTCACCCATCATCTGGACTCTACCCAAACCCATGAACACCAGTCCAATTCCATGAAAGTGCTGCACACCTAGGGTGATTCTGTTAATATAGCAGACAGCTCCAAGGCAACCTCCCCACTCATCCTTTCTTACCATCAAATGCTTTCAAAGGGAGCTGAGCACCTGCACTCCCATTCTTCAGTGGGGAACAAGATGACAATTGGTCTTGCTCTGCATGTGTCTGGGAGGCAATCACCAATTATGGGTCAGAGCTACTTTTGGGCAACGTTCATGGATGTGACTGCAAAGACTACAAATTCATTCTCCATCTTGGAAGGAAGGGCTCTGGACTTGACGCACATCAGAGAATGGCAGACTGAAGCTCACAGGTTTCTGTATTATGTGATGCTTGCATAAATATCATCTAATCGTTAAACGTGTTGCTTTAATGCACAGAATGACACATTTCCCATTTTTAGCTGGTTTCCTGGATCAGTGGCAGAAGGTACCACTCCATACCTTGAGAGCAGATGGGAAACAGTTTTGCTGTTGCTGCAGCAACTCATGTACTCTGAAGAGTTTCTAGCTCTCCATAGTCTTTACTGCTGCATATTTATGGAGGCTTTGGTTCCCTAAGTATTAGGGCTAATTTTCTAGGAACTGTCCTGAAATACTTATGCACATCCAATGGGACTATTCACAGTAGCAAAGTTAAGCATATATGTAAGCTTTGCAGAATTGGGGTCCTGCTGTGTTTGGTGCTAAGAACCACTCCCGGGAGGAGGGGATGGAATTAATGGAGGTTCAACATGAACTCAAACTTCCCTATGCATCTACAGAGGTGGTGCAATGCTCACTCATGTGAATGGAAAGTTGAGAACCCTGCATGGTTCATACAACCCTAATATTTAGATGGATGACAGTTACTGTTGATCAAGGTTTGTGATTTTAAAATGCATATTATAGGATCTCAAAACTTGCTGCATTAATTTTGAGAATCTCCATCTCTAAGGCAAAATAAATCCAGAGCATCTGGATTTTCTTTTTGTTCGAGGGTGGCATTGTGAAACATGGCTAATGAAATTCTATTAGCAATAATGGATGGCAGCTGCCAGTAAAATGAGCAAAATGTCAGTTCAAAGATTCACTCCTGGTTTGCATGTCATGGTGAAAGCTGTGTGCAGTGTTCATTGTATTTGTGTTGGTCCCAGGACACTGGAGAGATATGGTGGGTGAGGTAATATCTTTTATTGGACCAATTTCTGTTGGTGAGACACACAAGCTTTCATAGAGCTTCTGAAGAAGAGCTCTGTCTAAGCTGGAAAACTTGTCTCTCACCAACAAAAGTTGGTCCAATAGAAAGATGTTACCTCACCCACCTTGTCTCTCATGGTGAAAGTTGTAAATTTTACTGAACTTCTCAGAGACCAAACACTTTCTCACAAAGGGATGTGTGGTGCTAAACAGGACAGATCCAACTAAGACGCTGGGTCAGGTTATAGTCTCTTACTGAACATACACTGATATAACTTCATTGACTTCAAGGGACTTTACAGCAGTGGGTACCAGAATCTGGCCCTTTCCCCTCATATGAATATTTAAATTTGGCCCCCCTGTTTCTGTAACTGAAGGTGACTTAGTCTGGCTGGGAAGGCACAGAGGAGGAGAAATACCATCATAATATCATTCTCTCCCATCCATGGACCTCCTTTGCAACTTTGTAGAGAGTGAGATACACTAGGTTTGAAGGAATGGGGCTGGGGATGAGAAGAGAAGCTACTCTCAACAGCATACCCTCCTGCAGACATGGTGGAGAGGCATCTATATTAATGCTGCTTGAATTTTGGGAGGCACCCACGTATATTATGGTGATTAGGAATGTGCAAACACCTAGATAAGGTATGTGTTTGGGAGGCTGCCAATGTACAATGAGCTGAAGTATGACATTAACACCTTCTGTTATATATTGTCCATGAAAATTTTAGTAGCAATAGCAGAAAAAAGTAATTTTCTATCAACAACAATAGGTTTTATGATACAGTCCAGTTACTAATAAATTAAATGATGAGGTCATCTAATTTAATAGCAATTTTTAAAAAAGATCTTAACAAAGAGTACAGGATGGTGTGCAAAAAACGGACTAAAGGATAGGGAATACATTCTTACACAGTCTGTTTTTATTCATATAATTTGTAGACAGGTAGGTAATTGGAACAGTTAAAAGAGAGGGTCTGATTCCGTAATGCTATGTGAAGCCCACTCCAGGCAGTAGGACTTTGGAGCGGGTTCACAGAACATTACACTGATATGTGTAAGCATCTAGACAGGTACATGGGTAGATATGTGGTATGTTGCAGGTAATTCACATTCTTCTGGGTTTATCTTTGGTACAAAGGTAAATTTACACTACAGCATTCTGGTTGGTAATATTGCTTTTGGTCATAACATGGTGTATATATTTCTAGTTTCTCTCTAACTCTCTCTCTCTCTTTTTGTTACATTGTCCAGATCTTCTTTTCTGCATGTGGGGCCTCACATTAAGATATCGTATTTTTTCCTATCTGGTGGCCTGTAGTTTGTCCGTCTCTGTATCACTTTAGTGTTTCTATTTTGGTGCAGACTTATAACATCCCAGACTTCAGATCAAGGGTTTCTAATAGAGATATTTTGTTATGGACCAGCTTCCTTCCTGTTTGAGATCATGCGGTCCACCCCTCTCTTTCACAATCACATAACATCCCTATGACAACTACAGAAATTGTTTACATGGAAAAGTCACATTAGGAGAGTATTTTAATGGGTTTTACAGCTGTATTTAGTCCAATAGTTGTTTTATTCTTCATTTCAGTTTCTCTATCTCCCATCTGTTGTATTTCTCATAGCTGGAAACAAGGAGAGCCAGCACCATGTGACCAGCCTGCAGACCAGTGGTAAGTTCTCTGTGGACCAACATGCAACCTTACTTTTAAGTGACACAGCAGTTGACCAAGGATATCATGGGGTCAGATTAAAGGCCCTAAAAACTGTCACAACTTCACAGGTAACAGGTTCCTGTGTAAATTTGAATATATTCCAAAAGGAAAAAAACAGCCTTAGTTTCAAAACAACATCACCAACAACACACAGGGTTGCTGTGATGACTATATACTTACCTTTCATGTCATTATTTACAAAGGTCAAACACCTACAAGTAAGGTAATCAACAGTTAAGCACATAACTTACACTGTACCACAAAAATCTTTATTCTGATGTTTGTAATTTAGTATATTTTTAATGTAGCGAAGAAGTGGGGGAAGATGAAAGTTTTGTGGTTTACAAAACACACCTTTCTTAACAAGTACGAAGAAATACATATGACATAACACAAAAACCTATGTTCTGGCTGAGATAGATATAGCATTTTCTTGGAGTACCCTGGATAAACCTTATTGAATTAAGTTTACATATTTTAAGAGTTCATTGTATTAAAAATGCAAATGTTTGTGTTATTGTGGGATTGCATGTAACATCTCTAGGGGAGAGACATGACCAGTGTTATGAGCTTCAAAGGGATATATGAAAAAATATACCAGACAGAATGAACTTTAAAGTTAAGTGGGTTTCCCACAAAATCTTTAGGGGGAGGTATTTGCAAATAATTCCCTGTAGTTATGCAAGAACTAAGCCTTTTGAAGTTCCATCCCAAGGATGGGACCTTTGTCCATTGATCACCTGTTATGTGAGGACAAGATGAGAGGCCCAAGCAGGATAAAGGACTGACTCTCAGATTCATATGCTTGTTCTGAGCCAAGGCAGTTAAGAACTTGTAACCACAGAAAAATTTTAGATTTGACCCCATGAATATTGTGCGAGGATGGGAGGTTACAGCAATATATTCATTTGGATACTCAGTTAGGCATATGCACATCATAGTGGTTCAATTTAGGAGTTATTTTTAAAATATATTTTAAAAATAAAGAAGATAAAGTTGGTTAATATTCTTGACTCATTAATAGTGGGCACTTTGGAAGAGAGATTTTAGGAGTGATTTTAATGAGGAGAAGGTAGTGGTTTGTCAACCAGAGCCATGAGGGCTTTCCTTGCAGAGGCGCAATAAGCTGATAAGTATGGACACATTTGTGGGAGAAATGGAAAAAGGGGGCTGCAAGTCTGGCGTCCTTGGCAGAATTGAATTCTGCTGGAACAACATAAGAAACAAGAACCTAGTCTCCACTTGGATTTAGTGCTAATTTCACCTGTCAGGGTAGGTTTCCAGGTGCAGTCCCCTAGTATAGACAAGGGAAGTCAGGATTTGCACTGATAAAACTTTCCCTTGCTTGAAATTGAGATAAGCTCCACCAATGCCAATCACAGCTTTCCTTATCCACAGTAGGGGTTGGCACAAGAACAGTGACATCAGGGATTGAAAGCAGGGGTAATTCTAAGTACAGACAAGACCCAAGTCAAGAAAATAGGAAAGGGGAGAGTGATGTAGGGCCTGGAATGTAGAGACAAGAAGATTAAATTTGATGTGATGGACAAATGGGAGTTGATTAGAGCATGAAAGGGCTTTGATTGGTGAACATTTCTTTATATGCTCAGGGATTCATTTCAGATAAACCATGGCAGAGGTGGCCTTGGAGGCCTGTGAAGGTCACTGTCACAAGCTGCCCCAAATTTTGGGGTCCTAGTAAAATCAGGGCTAGTTTCAGCTTCCTCCTTTATTGCAAAAGTTAGTTTTCTTTGTAGAAAGTAACCCTAAAAATCAACTGCTCACTAGAGCTGAATGTTCATTGCTGATTTGGGTTCCATGACACAAGTTCCTCCATTTTGGAAAAGGCCTGAAACCAGTAAATGGTTGTGGGGAGCAGTATCATCTAAATTGAGGCTGATGGGATGAAAGCCTTCATTAACTCCTTCCCAGATAACTGCCTTCACCTGAGCAGGATCCTCGGCTGGACAGCCAGCATGGACTTTAATCACAAGAAGAGGAGTTAGATATGAGAGGCATAATGGTGTAGTGGACCAAGCATTGGATTGGAAGCAAGAGACTTCCATAATTTAATCCTGTCTCTGACATAGGCTCCCCATATGGTTTTAGCATCACTTAGTCCTACTGTCTTTTTTAGCCCATCTGTAAAAGGGGGATAATAATACATACCTCGATCAGAGGCATGTTATGATAGCTAGTTATTTGTAAAATGTGGTATGTAGGCAAAAATTCACCAGAACGCATACAAAACCTTGCTATGGCTTAGGGGCCTAGTAGCCTGTAGGCCCTCAATTTATTTGGACAAGTGTCCTTTACAAAACTCTTTTAGATAGTGGCAACTCTACACAGACCCCTGCACAAGTAACTCCATTTTTCCAGCAGGAGGCTGTTGGGGTCCTGGTCACCACCCTTCCATATTATTTTTATAAAATGAGTATAATGAGTTTGAGGAATGTTCCAGACAATCATCTCAACAATTCTACCCTAATGCTGAGACTGTCCTTGTGTACTGTGGAGAGAGCAGTGTACAGGAGTCCATGTACACACAAGGAGGCAGACTGAGGAGACCAAAATTGCTTCACAAGCCTGCTCAAAAATGCGGGGCAGATTCTGGTACCTTGTCCTGGCTCTGGGGAACTACAAGGGCAGCCAGGAATTCTGCTGGTGTTAGGGGATCCCTAGGTGCCATAAATCCAGTATAGCCAGATACACACACTATGCTTCCTTCACCCAAGTGTAGGAGGTATATATGGGCAGGCTGGGCACAGTTCAGCCTAGAGTCTGTTCCAGAATCAGGTGACTTAGAGCCATCTTTTCTTCCCCACTCTAATCTTACACTGACCCCAGCTCAGCTAAACAAGGGAATCCAGCTTGCTAAATTCAGAGCCCTGGAAAATACAGAGACTTTGCTGAACTCGTCTCTGTTTTTTCTCCCATTCATCTCATTTCCTTTCCTTCCCTCCCTATCCCTGTCTTTAACCACTCCAGTGATGTGCTACCAATATTTTAACATGGGGCTTCCACAAACATTTTCCTTTAATGCCATGTCTTTATTCTATGGGTGCTATAGCATCATAGCTATGATGACAGAAGCGTTCTTCAGCCACCCCAGCTGCGTCTGCACCAGGGGTTAGGTTGGCATAGCTAACCTCAGAGGGTGGATTTTTCACATCCTTGAGCACTGTAGCCATGTCAACCTAAATTTTAAGTGTAAATCTGGCCTTAGCCTATGATAATAAGCCTGTATGCTGGCTCACAGTGAAAAGGAATGAGGAACTGGTTAACCTTTGGATTTCTTTGTTCATTTAAAGAAAAAAGTGTTCTAATAACCAAGTAGTGGGGAAACAGTCCTATGTTAAATGCATTTGCTATCCATTTTTTGTAATCTGGTATATTTTAAAGGCAAAAAAATTGCTGCTTATATTAGCCCCAGGGGTTAGTTAGCAGTATCTTGGTGGGTGGGCTTAAATTCACCAGAGCACTCTAATGCTCCCTTCAGTTTGGCTGCAAAATTTTAAGATTCTTGTACCCTCAAAGACCCCTGTCCAGCACATCACTGATATTTCCATTCCTCTAACCATCCTGCACTCTATTAGATCTTCGGTAGGCTTCTGCCCCTAATAAGCCTGAGGTAAAGGCTGAGCATCAGACTTCCAGGGAAATCAAAATAATCAGTGTTTTTAGTTGTGGGTAGCTTTTGTGAGTATTTTCACTTCTAGCAACAATGACCAGGGTCAGATGTAGTCTTTTCATGGTATTTCCACCTTTCTGGAACACTAGTGCCATAAGTAGGAAAGATCTTGCATTATTCTGTCCTATAAATGGCTCTCTGGGGCTTGTATAAAGCCAATGAAAACCTTAAACACAGAAAACCTTGAATCACAAAACCTAAAATTTGCTCGCTCCCTTTCCTTACGGCTCAGTGAGCGACACTATCTAAGTATACTTTTACTTTTTCATTCTTTCCATTTCCATTACTGTAGTATCTGATCTCCTGTCAAAACTATTCAAATCAGATACACTCCAAGGTACCTCCAGGTCAGAAGGTCTCCAGAAATGAAATAATGTTTTTAAAGGTGTGACCCACCCACTTATCTACAAAAGCAAGCAATTCAAAGTTAGGTTGAGGTCCATACAGATACTGATTCCCCACTCTTTTGCCTAGCAAGTACTGAAGGATATGGAACATTGTGCACTGTTCTCAGACCTTTTTTAGCACAGTAGCTAGTTTAGACACAACAGTGATTTAAGGATAATGTATTATATAATATTGTGGAGTTTTACCATGAACACTGGCTTTTGTGGCTTTAAATCAGGCCCTTAAAATATGGTTAACTACGTTTATATTATCTATGGTATCTCTGATTTTGTTTTCCTCTTGATGCTAAATAGCATAAATAATAGTATCTTGCGCCTAAGATATAATTTCTCTATCAACCTCCTACACAATAGTTTATTGTTTCTAAGCGCTATTGTGTCTAACATACTCTGATGCATGACCACTACACTGAACTTCCCTTTTAAGGAAACTCATGTCAAGGGTGCATCTAAACATGTATTGTGTCACAGTAGTCAGAGTGCAGTGCATAAAGCAGAGCCAATTGAGTGTAAAAAGGGTCCCATTGACAGTAATCAGGGCTCTTTTCTCAACCCTCAGCACTGCTTATTTAGTCTAGTAGAATATAAGAGCGTATGCACAGACAAACTGGCGTCCCGTTGCATTCCTCCAGGGTAAATAATTTATCAGGACCGATGCTGATTAAGTGCAAATGGCAAGAGTGTCAGGATTCCAGGTGACACAGTGGTGTGTGCTGCCTTTCACCTCCAAAGCCTGTGGGTCACATATAATTCCTCAAGTCCTCTTTTGGGGAATACTTAAGGGGTTTCTTGTTTGGGAACAAAGATCTTTTGGGGAAAAAACACATTCCCTCTGTCTCCAGTCTCATAGTACATATAGTCCCTGAGTGTGCATTCATTAGGAGATAATTACGGTGGTAGAATCCCCTTCAGCCAGTCAGATCACTGACATTATCCAAGTGACTTTATAAATCCTGTTCATTCAGTCTTCTCTCCCGATTATATAGTTTATATGTATGTGTTATACAATGTCCAGAGTTTATCTCTAGCATAACTCCATAGACTTTAACAGAGTTAAAATAGGGATGAATTTGGCCTAATAAATTTACTGATACTTAGGCATCATGATGATAGGCACCTTAGAACTATCTGATTGTAGCAGGGTGGAAAACTCCAAGGCCCAGAATTTTAAAGGTATTTAGGCATTGCTCCTCAGCATTGGATGGTCTAAGACACATTTTCAGAAATCTCTTTGAAAGTCAATAGGATTTAGACTCCTAAGACTAGATCCTCAAAGGTATTTAGGCACCTAACTCCTATGGATTTCAATGGATCCAAGCCCTGAGTGCCCATATCACTTTTGAAAATGGGATTTAGCTTCAAAATCATAGGCTTTGCAACACTGATCAGTGCAACGCCTAATCCCTAGGCCTAGGACCCTACACATTGATGTAGAACTCCTCTGAGTCATTCTGATGATATTCTGAGAAAATTCTTTTAGACCTTCAAGATTTGAAGGTGTTTTTCCTACAGCAATTTAGATAAAGGCAGGATTCATTTTTTCTGTCTTTAATTAAACTTTAGACACTATTAGCATTTAAGTAAAATTTGCAAAACTACAGATATCTAAGAATAGCCAGTAGCAATGTGCCTGCATCAAAGCCCTGAAGTCCAGCAACCATGAATTTGGGGAAAATGTGGACCAAGTTCAGAACTCTGCCTTGCCCCAATCTGTGGTCAAAATAATTTGTGCAGAAAGTTTTCCCAACAGAAATATGTTTTCAATAACACCAACCTTTTTTGTAAGAAAATGTGTATTGAGACAAAATATTGTGTGTTTTCTGCAGGAAATTTCATAATAACATTTTTCATTTTGTTTAGTTTTTTTTGGTTTAAAGAAACTGAAATGAAATTACATTTTAAGTTGAAATGTCAATTAAAAACAGAACGTTTTTGTTTGGAATCAATACAAAACGTGCCACAGGAAAACCAAAATTGTGTGATCAACCCATTTCAACCAAAGATTTTTGCTCAAAGTTTTTCACAGGAAAATTTTGTTTATTTTCTATTCAGTGCTACTAATGAGGCTGAACCAAAACACCAGATCCAAACATCCCCAAACTTTGGGATCCCTAAAATGTTCTCATTCCTTTCTACCTTTTCAATAACTTTTAGATTTCAAAATCCTTACTCTGTGACTTCTGGGCACCCTCTTTTTTTCCCACTATCACTGTTTTTTTTGGAACATTTACCCCAGCTCAGCTGTCAACATAGCATAGCGTAAGGGGACAAAATAGATACAGTATGATGCAATTTATTATGCAATTCTATGAGAATAATGTAACGGGCTTCAGAATTATTTATATTTCAGTTTTGGAGTGGTTGCACTTTATCTTGATGGGATAGCTTGAATTAATCTTTTAATAAACCCAGTGCTTAGATTTTTAATTAGGTTCTAGATGCAATTCTGCTTTACTCCAAACATAAAACAAATTGTCCTCCTGTCTAACAGTCATTAGAACATGCAAAGACACTCTTCTCCTCTCAATTTCCCTCCAACCTACCTAGACTACATGAGTAATGTATGAAATTAACTGAAATGAGCAGTCCTTGTGCTCCAAGAAGCATGACCGTTGTTTTGGTGGTATGCAAAGGTCAGACTGAGCCAATACACATCAGTACATTGTATTGGAACTTCTCTAATAGCCTCAGCAGCTGCACAATTGGAGCTCTTTTTAATTTTATTTTTTTTAAAGAGGAACCCAATCCTTTGTGGGAGGGAGGAGGGACTGCTTTGTGCCACACTGCTAACAAATTCTAGCTGTAAAGCCAGTGTATATACCAGGCGCTGGCAGGATTACTCCAGTGCAAGGATCCTCCAGAATTGTGGACAACATGGAAAGTGACTTTCCCTGAGGGTGTGGCTAGAAGAAAGAGAATGTGTCTTGGGAAACCCCTGTGCCAATATTCAGGACTATTAGCAGCCACCTTGCCTACTCCACCTTAAGCTTGGGAACCAGCGTTGTGCATAGCAGCCCTGGATCAGTAGTGCACCAAGGTAAGCTTTACGCCATTTGCACTCTCCTGCCCTGTAACCTGCTCTCTTTGCTGCTCAGCTGAAGTCTAGGACATGGCCAAATTGTTCATAGTCTATCATCTTCCTAGCTCTTTTGGTAGCTGAAATAACATAAAATAAACTTCAACTTAAGCATTTTCTGTAAGCGAAGCTGTTCCTTGGGTTTCCCTGCAGGACCTTCTCTTTCCTAACTCTTAGTTCTTTCTGCATCCAAGAGACACATTCCAACCATTTTAACTTCTGATTGGAGTTAAGGAGTTGGACTTGACACTATGTCTAAGCAGTGATTCGCAGGGTTCTAAGTGACCCTCCCCCAACCCCACCGCACCCAGCACCTTACAGGATCTGGCCTTTTAAGCACTGGAAACCCACAGGCAGAAAGTTAGAACACCAGTGCCCCAAGAACTTTCTGAATCCCTCTGCCAGTGTCACAAACAACACCTACAGGATTATGCCACTGCAGTTAAGGAGGCAAAATGAGCTGTCTTGCTTGGTTCCCATTGGAAGGTTTATCTGAGTTGACAGTTTCCTGCAGAATGTTTCGATTTTGATATGACACCTCTGATAATAGAGCTACAGTAGTTTTAAGGCGGATCTGACTGGTATTTATTCAAATGATAAAGCAGGGTGCAACTGGAAAGACATCACAGCATTGTATTGAATCTCCCTCTTCTCTTTCCCAACTCCTTTAGGGTCTCGCTGTGGAGCGGTTTCCTCCATGAATTTGTTACATGGACCCAGTAGATTTTTTTTTTTAATGATATCTCCTGATACGTCCTTTTGGAGCAACACAGTAATGAGGGTCACTCAGTTTCTAAGCTTTTAGAAATCAGCAATGAGATGGGCATGGCAGTAGGAAGAGGTTGTGTTCACAGCATACACACAGAGACTACTTCTACACTACACACCTCTTTTGGCGGAATGTAGCTAAACGCCCCAGTGAAAAGCAGGCTGCCTCCACATTGCAGTGGACAGTGAATAGCTTTGGCGGGGGGAGGCAGCAGGGACAGGCTCAGTCTTCCCTTGCTGCTGAAACCTTTTCCCTGCTGCCAGTGACCTTACCAGCGGGGAAGGGTTCCAGGAGCAAGGAACTGGCGGAATCTTTCCCTCTGAGGGGAAAAAGCTCTAGCAGTGGGGAGCTGGCGGAGCCTTTCCTTGGTGCCTCCTCTCTGCCGGAGTCATTCCCTTGCCTGGGGAAAGGTTCCAGCAGCTGGGAGGGAGCAAGAGGCTACACAGCTAAAATAGCAGAGTAAATGGGGAGGCATGGATTGGGCAAGTAGAGAGCTGTGTGGTCAGGAATATACCTACATCCTTCAGGCATGTCTGTACTGTACTGTCCTGTCCTAAACTGTAGCACACTGTTAGCATGGCATTAAGTAGCAGTGCAACAGAGGCTACCTGAGTACATGCTCTACACACAGTTGAAAGAAGCATGCAGTATAGCCAAAGAGTTAGAAACAAAGCATAAGCACTCTTCCTGAACAGTTGCAGCATAACACTACTTTGTCATAGAATCCAAAAATCTAATGCATAACCACCAAATCCAGAGGGACATAGCATGCAGGCTGCTACCAAAGGCAGAGAAGCACAACTCATCTTGCTACTTACCTACTACAGGACAGGCCCAACAAAGAAAGTAGCAGAATGTCACTACCGTCACCTTCAGCCTCCAACTAAAACCTCTCCAGTACATCATCAAGGATTTACAACCTATCCTGAAGGATGATTCCTCACTCTCACAGAACTTGGGAGACAGGCCAGTCCTTGCTTACAGACAGCCCCCCAACCTGAAGCAAATACTCACCAGCAACTACACACCACAGAACAAAAACACTAACCCAGGAACCTATCCTTGCAACAAGTCCGTTGCCTACTCTGTCCACATATCTATTCAGGGGACACCATCATAGGACCTAATCACATCAGCCACACTATCAGAGGCTCGTTCACCTGCACATCTAGCAATGTGATATATGCCATCATGTGCCAGCAATGCCCCTCTGTCATCTACATTGGCCAAACCGGACAGTCTCTATGCAAAAGAATAAATGGACACAAATCAGACATCAAGAATTATAACATTTAAAAACCAGTCGGAGAACACTTCAGTCTCCCTGGTCACTCAATTACAGACCGAAAAGTGGCAATAGTACAACAAAAAAACTTCAAAAACAGACTCCAACAAGAAACTGCTGAATTGGAATTAATTTGAAAACTAAATACCATTAAATTAGGCTTGAATAAAGACTGGGAGTGGATGGGTCATGACACAAAGTAAAAACTATTTCCCCATGCTAATTTTTCCCCTACTGTTCATAGATTCATAGATACTAGGACTGGAAGGGACCTCAAGAGGTCATCGAGTCCAGTCCCCTGCCCTCATGGCAGGACCAAATACGGTCTAGACCATCCCTGATAGACATTTATCTAACCTACTCTTAAATATCTCCAGAGATGGAGATTCCACAACCTCCCTAGGCAATTTATTCCAGTGTTTAACTACCCTGACAGTTAGGAACTTTTTCCTAATGTCCAACCTAGACCTCCCTTGCTGCAGTTTAAGCCCATTGCTTCTTGTTCTATCCTTAGTGGCTAAGGTGAACAAGTTTTCTCCCTCCTCCTTGTGACACCCTTTTAGATACCTGAAAACTGCTATCATGTCCCCTCTCAGTCTTCTCTTTTCCAAACTAAACAAACCCAATTCTTTCAGACTTCCTTCATAGGTCATGTTCTCAAGACCTTTTAATCATTCTTGTTGCTCTTCTCTGGACCCTCTCCAATTTCTCCACATCTTTCTTGAAATGCGGTGCCCAGACCTGGACACAATACTCCAGCTGAGGCCTAACCAGAACAGAGTAGAGCGGAAGAATGACTTCTCGTGTCTTGCTCACGACACACCTGTTAATATATCCCAGAATCATGTTTGCTTTTTTTGCAACAGCATCACACTGTTGACTCATATTTAGCTTGTGGTCCACTATAACCCCTAGATCCCTTTCTGCTGTACTCCTTCTAGACAGTCTCTTCCCATTCTGTATCTGTGAAACTGATTTTTTCTTCCTAAGTGGAGCACTTTGCATTTGTCTTTGTTAAACTTCATCCTGTTTAACTCAGACCATTTCTCCAATTTGTCCAGATCGTTTTGAATTATGACCCTGTTCTCCAAAGCAGTTGCAATCCCTTCCAGTTTGGTATCATCCGCAAACTTAATAAGCATACTTTCTATGCCAATATCTAAGTCGTTAATGAAGATATTGAACAGGCCAGTCCCAAAACAGACCCCTCCGGAACCCCACTTGTTATGCCATTCCAGCAGGATTGGGAACCATTAATAACAACTCTCTGAGTACGGTTATCCAGCCAGTTATGCACCCACCTTATAGTAGCCCCATCTAAATTGTATTTGCCTAGTTTATCGATAAGAATATCATGCGAGACCATATCAAATGCCGGAAGTGCTCGCCATCGATGCCGGTACTCCTGCTCCGCGAGAGGAGTACGCGGGGTCGACGGGGGAGCCTGCCTGCCGCGTCTGGACCCGCGGTAAGTTCGAACTAAGGTACTTTGACTTCAGCTACGTTATTCATGTAGCTGAAGTTGTGTATCTTAGTTCGAAGTGGGGGGGTTAGTGTGGACCAGGCCTTTGGTCTTCCTCTTGCTTCTAATGTATTGATAAAAAGTCTTCTTGTTTCCCTTTATTCCTGTAGCTAGTTTGAGCTCATTTTGTGCCTTTGCCTTTCTAATCTTGCCCCTGCATTCCTGTGTTGTTTGCCTATATTCATCCTTTGTAATCTGTCCTAGTTTACGTTTTTTATATGACTCCTTTTTATTTTTTAGATCATGCAAGATCTCGTGGTTACTCACACCTTCTTGTCAATTGTTGGAAATGGGCCATCCTGATTATCACTACAAACGTTTTTTTTCTCCTGTTGACAATAGCCCACCTTAACTAATTACTTTCATTATAGTTATTATGGCAACACCCATTTTTTCATGTTCTCTGTGTGTGTGTGTGTATATATATATATCTTCCTACTGTATTTTCCACTGCATGCATCGGATGAAGTGGGTTTTAGCCCACGAAAGCTTATGCTTAAATAAATTTGTTAGTCTCTAAGGTGCCACAAGTACTCCTCATTCTTTTTGCTGATACAGACTAACATGGCTACCACTCTGAAACCTTGCTCAAGATTGACTCTTTTGCAGACTGACTGCTGAGATCTGAAGGCAGATCACATGCTTCCCTCAGAGCCCCCTCGCCTGTAAGCAGGATCAGGAAACCCCTTAGACCTTAAAGTAATAGCTTGTAATTTTAACACAGTTTTCAATACATCACAAGAAGGCTGAGCTGCAATTGTGGCATGAGAGAGAAATTCACAACTGACAAAATTCCACTTCCCAATGGTCCACTGAGTGATAAAACCATGAAAATGATCTAGTTCTCTTCTTGCAAGGTGGTTATTCACTTGTAACACCTCAGAGTCAATATTATGAATTTGTATTGCTGTAGTGCCTAGGAGGAATCAAGGACCAAGAGCCTCATTGTGCTAGGCATTGTACAAACACAGAACAAAAGATGATCTCTGCCCCAAGAAACTTACCATAGAGACATAGTGCCACTTCCTCAGCTGGTGTGAACCATCGTAGCTCCAGTGACTTCAGTGGATCCCTCCCAGTTTGTATCAGTTGAGGATATGGTGCATGAACTAGATTGTGGTTGCTCTTTTGTGTGGTATCTTGTGGTCCCGAAGTGTTCAAAACTGAAGAGTGGATTGGCTGTTCCTTGTCTCGAGTACAGTTTATCTTGCTCTCAGAATACTGCAATAGCATCCCCGTCAGGGATTACTTTGATCCCAGGTAAATAAAGGTCATTTTGGATAGCAATGCCTTGCCTTTGGAAAAGCACCAGAATGCACCAAATGGCTTATATTATCCAATTATTCTCATGAAAAAGAATACATCTGGGCACCCTATGAAGGGCACAAATCAACCTATGTTGTTTTTATGCTGTTGTCAGACAGCAGAGCATTACAGATGAGGTTAAAGCATTTGCACATGGTGGATTGTTTTGTAGGTTCATTTATCACCATTTATCGCTTAAGCGTGATCATATGAAAAAAGACTCCTCATCTAGTCCCAGAACAATATGAGAAGCACATATTTGGAAGCAAAGGAGGAAGATGTTCTCTCAGGGATAGTTTAATTTCCCTCATGTTTTCACAGCATCTGTGTGTTATCTCGAATTCACTCTTTGCAAACATGGTAATGCTCATAGTAAACAGAAGTGACAGCCATAGGACAGACAAATAAGCAGTTTTGAGAGCTGGCATAAGTACTCTCTGCTTCTTGACTTTACTGATGACATAACTGCTGTCACCACAATCCATTGGCGCAGGGGATCCAGAAGTGAGCTGGCAGGGATACAATTGTTCAGTGACTTGACTGGTAGAGTCATTTATTTAACTGTCCTTCTGAGCAATGTCAGGGCTCTGATATGCTAACAATGGAGCAAATACTGGATACCTTCCCAATAAAATATGATGAAGAACAAGTTTTTCTGAACACATTAGTACCCACATTCAAAACAGGTTAGGTATAATTTTACAGTTACTGTGCAAGATCTTGATTTTACTTTCTGGCTGTTACTTGTTCAAAGCAAAAAATGACATTTTGTAGAGTAACCATTCATATTATCAAGACTTTCACTTAGGTAATGGGATTGTTCTAGGTCTTGTATTTTGATTTTTTGTATGTTTGTTTGAGAACTAAGCAGACTGAAATTCATAGGAGTCTGGGGGTAGAAAGGGTAGATCTTGAATTAACCATAAAATGGTTTCCACTTGACTATTAGGGTTCAAGTGGTTCTGTGGGGTTCATTCAGTGCCTTCACATTGTTGTTGATGTGGGGAGATTGGAAAGTGTGTAAAGCCATGTTTACACTACAAATTGTCGACCTAAATTACGTTGGCATACAGCTGCCGCAGTTATTACATCGCTTATGCATGTGCACACTAACTACCCTTCTTGCATCAGTCGTGCATGTCCTCACCAGGAAAACTTGTATCGATGCAGAGTGCAGTGCACCATGAGTAGATATCCCACTGTGCTACTCACCACCATCCAGTGTGTTTGGGGAAGTTTTTGCAATGCCTCCTGGGGCTGAAACAGGTCATTCAGGGGAGTATTCTCCATCCCATAATTACATCATAGTGCAGGTTTAGGATGATGAGCTGTGACTGTGGAACTTTTGGATATGTAAGGCCACATTCCTGGATCTGTGTGCTGACTTGTCCCAGCCCTCCAATGTAGGGACACCAAAATGAGAGCCACGCTGACAAGTGAGCACTGTGGAAACTTGCAATGTCACATTGCTAACAGTCAGTTGGGAATCAATTTGGAATTGGGAAATCCACTGGAGGGGCCATTGTCCTGCAAGTGTGCAGGGCCATTAATCACCTCCTGCTACGTAGGACTGTGATTCTGGGCAATGTGCAGGACATAGTAGCTAGTTTTGCAGCAATGGGCTTCCCGAACTGCGGTAGGGTAATAGATGGCACATATATCCCTATTTTAGCTCCCAACCACCTGGGCACAGAGTACATCAACAGAAAGGGCTACTTTTCTATGGTGAGGCAAGTGCTGGTGGATCACCCGGGTCACTTTGCAGACATCAGTGCAGGCTGGTCAGGGAACGTGCACGATATGTGCATCTTTAAGAATACAGGACTGTTCAGAAAGGGGCAAGCAGGGACCTTCTTTCCAGACCAGCAGATTTCCATGGGAAATGTTGAAATGCCAATAGTGATCCTGGGAGATCCAGCCTACCTCTTGGATTCCAGGTCTCATGAAGCTGTACTTTAGCCACCTGGACCGTACCAAGGAGCGCTTCAACTACAGGCTCAGTGGGGGCAGATTGACAGTTGAATGTGCTTTTGGCACTTTGAAGGGACACTGGCATTGTTTGTTTATGAGATTAGACTTCAGTGAAAAGAATATCCAATTGCTATAGCTGCTTGCTGTGTCCTGCATAACATCTGTGAAACAAGGGGGGAAAACTTTCTGCCGGGACAGAGGGTGGAGGTGGAACAACTCGATGCTGAATTTGAACTGTCAGATACAAGGGCTAGTAGAGGAGCTCAGCACGGAGCTATATGGCTCAGAGAAGCTTTGAAAGACTATTTTAATAATGAGCCAGAGTAGTGTTTGTTGCTGTTGTGTGCTCTGCCCGGCCTTGATCTTTTGGAGCCCAGTATGATTCTTGTAGTGAATGCTGTGTATGTAGGAATCTAACATTTCCAATGCATCTATTAATATTGTTTGTGAATGACAGTATGGGTTCTCTAACAGAGTGTAGCAACAGGAAATTGATCTCTGTAAGACCTGCTCATCACCAGTCAGCATTTGTTGTGAACTAATAAAGATGAATTATGTTCCAAAAAATAGAATTGAACCAGGCAAATAAAAACATTTCAAACGTAATAAAACTTAATAAATTAAGGGAACAGGATTTATGAAGGGGAAAGAATAGTCATTTCTGTTTTAGCTACACATACGCCAACAGGTCACTGTATGTGCAGCTGTCGTTGTCTTTAATGTCTTTAAGTGGAGTGGTGTGGATAGTGCAGTGACTCCTGCGGCCATGTGGGATGTTGAGGGGGAGTAGAGGTCCAACATTGAGTTCTCAATGGGCTGCAGAGGGAGGCGAGCATGGGATTGTTGAACCTGCAGGTTAACCAGAGTCTGCTGCATCTGTGTTTGCTACCTGAGAAGCTGCAATATGTCTTGCTGCATCTTCTGCTCCTTTTCCTACTTGTACTCCCAGGCCTTTCTCCTCTCCGCTCTTTCCTTTTCCAAGCTGTCTGCAAAGGTCATCTTCCAGGCCCTGGTCTTGTTCTCAGATGCAGCACAGGTTTGCAGCATATCCTGGAACATGTGCTTCCGAGTCCTTTTCTTTCTCCTCCTTATCTGGCTCAGGTGCTCTGTGGGTGTGGAGGGGGAGACCCAGAATGCCACAAAGGCAGAAGCTGCAGATACAAGACACACAGGTATCGTTGCCAGTGTATTCGCAACAGAAATTGAACCTTAGGATACTGAACTCACTCCCTGTGATCCCCAATAGCTGTAAGCACTACGTTCTCACATCTCCTTGGGATTGATACAGCATGGTGCCAGACACAGCACCAGACATGATGAGTATGGCCCTCAGGGGGCTGGGGTGGGAATGAGGGTGGAATAGCTCACAGGCATGAATATATTTGTATAGGGCAATGAAACTGAATTCTGGCACCATCTTCCACAAGCAGTGGTGATTTTAGCTAATATGTCACCCCTGAGGGTAACAGAGGCAGAGGGAGCACAACTGCTGCTGGCATTCTGATGCTGCCTGGGCCCATATGTGACTAGCCTGTGTACTGAAATGTGTACTGCTGAAGTTATCACTGAATGGCATGGGAGTGTCCTACTGCGGCTAAAGAAATAAGACAGCTGTCCCCAGAAACCTTCAGCAGAGGATTGCAGAGTACCTCCATGAAAGTTTCATCGAGATCTCTACAGAGGATTCATTGGACATCCCAGTGCGCATAAACTGCTCTGCGTGGTCCCCTCTGCCTAACCCTAGAGGGGAATGTAAAGCAGATAGCAACTCTACCTCTCGGTTGTTTCACTACTTCTTCTAGCACAAATATAAAAAAGTAAACCAACAGATGTGTCCTGCTACTTTAGGGGTTCCATCCCTGTAATTTCAAGCAAACTGCATACTTACCAGAGGTTCCTTTCCTTGCATCAGGCTCGCCCGTGCTCAGCTGGCTGGACTGTGGCAGAATCAAAAACATGTCCTGGCTCACTGCGCAGCTGGATTCCCCATCACTTGTCCCCCATACTCCTCCTCCTCTTCCTCATATATCTCCTCCTCCTCGCTGTTCATGGCTGAGGCCTGTGACTCAGGCTCCTCCGAAGTATCCACAGGACTCTTGGGAATGGTTTTGTCTCCCCTGAAAATGGCATGCAGCTCTTTGTAAAAGTAGCAGGTCTGCAGCTCTGCACCAGATTGTTGGCATTGCTTGCCTTCTGGTATGCCTGCTGCAGCTCCTTAAATTTTACGTAGCACTGCTGCTGGTCCCTGGTGTAACCCTCCTCTTCCAGGCCCTGAGCAATCTGCTCACAGATGGCCACCTTTCTATGACTGGATTGGAGCTGTGCCTGCACAGCCTCTTCGCCCCACAGACCCAGGAGATCCAACATCTCCTGAGTACTACAGGCAGGAGCACGTCTGCAGCGTGTAGTTGGCATGGTTGGCTGGGCAGTTGCACTCAACAATGGAGAGCTGCTAGGTGTGCTTGCCAAGCCAGGCAACCAGGAAAAGGAATTTCAAAAATTCATAGGGCTTTAAAGGGGAGGGGCAGCTTCCTGACCACCTGGCCACTGGACAGGAGAGTTCACAAGGGTGACCAGAGCAGTCAGGGTTGGGCCCTGTGGGACAGCTCCTGGAGACCAATAACAGTTGATGTAAGTAATGCAGTGTCTACACTGAGACTGCATTGACCTAACTACATTGACCCTGATTCTACACCGTTCAGTGAGGTGGTGGTGGTAAGCTGGCACATCAGCGCAGTTACATCAGCGGGAGCAAAATTTAAGTTTAGACACATCCACAACTAGGGGCTGGTCTACACTACAGGGTTGGGGGGATCGAGCTAAGTTATAGGACTTCAGCTACGTGAATAATGTAGCTGAAGTCGATGTACTTAGATCTACTTACTGCGGTATCTTCACTGCAGTGTGTCAACGTGATACGCTCTCCCATCAATTCCACTTGTGCTTCTCATTAAGGTGGAGTACCGCAGTCGATGTTAGAGCGATCGGCGGTCCATTTATCGTGCCTATACTAGACACGATAAATTGACCCCCGCTAGATCGATCACTGCCCATCAATCTGGCTGGCAGTGTAGACAAGCCTTAGGTCAACATAACTTGCATTGCATCGACCTAACCATGTAATGTAGATCAGGCCTGAGTCTTATTTCCCAAGCCTAGCTTTTTTTTGGTAATCTAGGTTAATCATGGCTCTATATATGATGTCTCAGAAACATCCATGAAAGGTGAAACAATAAGTAGTGTTGATTAACATCCTCACAAGCAGAGGATGTTGCACAAAGCAAGAGAAACAATCATATTCAATGAGATTAGCTACCATCATCCTGTGCTCTTACCTGGTCTGAGCCATTGGGCTCTCTCATATAAACTTGCATGTGCAAAAAGGGTGAGGTGAACCAATTGGAATGGCTGGACAGTGATACAATTAACCTTTCCCCCCATTCCTCTAGAGGAAGCAGGTCAGCCCAAAGGAGATGTTTCTTCTCTGTAATACTGCGTCAAAATGCATATCTGCTGCTGACACAGATGTCGGGCCATGCTGTCTAAGGGCAGGTGCTTTGGGTAGGTTCTGCTCCATCTATCAAATCCATTTTTACTTGCAACAAAGCTTTCCAGTACCACGAGCAAATCCATTCGATGGCTATTTAATAAAATTATAGTTCATGTGTTACCTAACAGAGAACCTGTTCCCTGTGATTAGACTGGCTACCATTTGCTTCACAGACAGGAGAATGTTTAGACTGCAGACTTAGGGAAACCATTGTATCATTCCAAAACAAACTAGAGAGACTGTACCACAAGGGTATGATGTTTGTTGTCCCTTGCATAGAATATTAAACTGTTTTGTGTGAGTAAGGACTAGAAGCAATATTGATGTGTCTGGAAAAGAAGTCTGACAGTGGCTGAGAGGCGCTGAGAGGTGGCCAGAGTCTCTCCCTGATACAGCCCTTGGAGACAGTGGCTTTTATGCTACAGTAGCTGAAACTTCGACAGGAAGCCTTGTAATTCCCAGCCAAGCTGGCTGAAGGGAAACCTCCTACTGGCTGATTCAGTAGGAGTTGTGCTGAGCGTCTCTCAGCTGGAAATCACACTCACATTCAGCACTGTACAGTATGTAATATTTTCTTTCCATTGTCAAGGCTGCATATGGGAGGTGATTCATGCCCTCGTTGCCGATTGCTGTAACCAGCAAATGGTAGCCAGATATCATAAGCCAAATTAAATTCCAGTGTCAACAGGTGCAGCTTTGTTAATTTCAGTGGAACTGCATCTGCTCATACCATCCCAATGAACAGATGTAATCAGTTCATGAAATTCTTCAGAGTTTTTCTGTTGTTTTTGTTAAAGACAGGATCTCAGTGTTATACAAAGGAATTAAACTTGTCAGGTAAGAAATCTCCTTTGGGACAGGGGAATTTTAAAAGATCTGGGGTATTTTTTTTTCTTGATAGAGAGCATAAATCAATGAGAGAGACTCATATCCTACATGGGGGAAAAATAAGGCTGCTGGTTGAAATTCTGGCCTCATTGAAGTCAATGGGAGTTTGGCTGTTTGGCCTCTTTGACTTCCTAGTTGCCCAGAACAGGGAATATGCAAAGGTGGCTTAAAGCATCTTTGCCCCTTCCCTGTGGGCTGTGCCTGTGTGATTTGCAGCATGCAACCTAACCTGTCGTGTTTACAAGAGCAGTGTCTTCCGCAGATGAGACTATGTTTGTTAAATAAATCATTAACAGCAAAAGATTTGCCCATGTGTAGTGCTGTCAGGTACTCGTTGTGTAAAAATTATGTGTCTCAATTCCTGCCATCACTACCTGTCATTCTCCACTAATCTACATAATGCATAATGGGGGGGGGGAGCAAATGAACAGGCTCTGTTTCGGTGCTTAATGAAAGCTCCCTTCTTATCTTATCTCCCTGTCTGAAAGCAAGCTTTGTGGTAAGTTTTCTCTACAGAGAATAAATGGTTTGCCTCAGCTCTAGTTTATTAATGGCATTGGAACTGTAGGAAGGTCAGGGGAAAGGGTGTTTGAACAGTGCCAGAGTTGGACAAATATCTCTACATTTTCTGCAAGCATTCACTCAGAAATGTCACTAGATTCACCTCTTTTGAGTTCACTGTCCACATATGTTCTAGCAAATGAGTTTACTCACAGACTATTTGGAGGGAGGGAGCAAATTTCAGAACTGCTAATAATAAAAAATATGATTCAAAAAGTTACCTTTGTTCAAATGGGAAACAGAATACCATGTTCCTTATATGTTCAGTCATAACTACCCAACACAGCTCAAATGTAGAATGCTAATTATTTTATTTTAATTGAGGTAGGGCCTGGGAGATCCTAGACCAAAACCCCATTGTGCTAGGCATGGTACAAACACATAGAAAAAGATTGCCCCGAAAGAACTTGCAGTCTAAAACAAGAGACAACAGGTGGATACAATAGACAGACAGGGAATACAAGAAAACACCTGCAACAAACTCCTCACAAACAATCTACAGCCAGGGCCGGCTCTGGCTTTTTGGCCGCCCCAAGCAAAAAAAAAAAAAAAAACCTGCGGCGCTGCCGGAGCCAGGGTGCAGGGGGACTCCCTGTGCTGCAGATGTGCCCCGGCTAGCGGGGGGGGGGGGGGGGGAGAGCGGGGGGGGGGAGAGAGAGAAGGGGGGTGTCCAGGGCTTTTGCGGGGCGCTACCATGCGGCCCCGACCGGTGCGCTGCCTGCCAGGAGGCTCCGCGCCGCTCCGGTTGTCTGGGAGGGAAGGACGCAGACTGCCCTGCTGGGCTTGCTGCAGGGCGCTCCTGTCCTCTGCGTCGCCGCCCCCTACAGGGCGGCAGGAGCGGCACAACAAACAAACAAACACAAACAAAAAAGCGGCCGTGTCGCCCTAGGATTGGGCAGAATGCTGCCTCGAACAAGCTGCCGCCCCAAGCACCAGCTTGCTCGGCTGGTGCCTGGAGCCGGCCCTGTCTATAGCTTATCAAATTATTCAGAATGGAATTCACTCCTGTGCCAGCGGGCCAATATAATACTTGAGACTCACAAAAACTCTATTTTAAGCATTTAAGTGATGCCTATGCCTTGTGCTAGCCGTCTGCAATGAATGCTTTCACCACGAGTGGATAGTTTTGAATGGATTCATAAGCCGCTTGAATACAATTGATTAACAGAGAAAGAGGCTAAATGATCAAATAAATTATTATTTACAGTCAGTGCTTATAAATACTGCTCATCTGGGGATAGACTCGTTGCTGGGGTGACTATGCCTGGTTTAAATTATGTTTGTAAGAGAACAATCACCAGAGAAGGCCAAAAAAAAAAAAAACATTTCAAGAAGTTATTTTAATACAGCATAGCACTGAATAAAATAGACTATTGTTAAACCTAGATCCTTTTGTGGAATTGAAACAGGCTTGCCACAAGCTATCACAATCACAATCCTGGATTCATAAAAATCTGCTTCCAGGCTTGAAAACAGCATAAAATCCAGTTCCAGCTCCTGTTTTCAAATTTCAGCTTCTCATAGTCTTTCTGCTCCTGAATGCAACCTGGCACTTGACCTGCCTCTAAAAATGGGAAGAGGAAATAGCAGCAAGCCAAAGAGTATAGTCCCCAAAGACTGAGCAGGAGTTTGAAGTAGCAGTCAGCTTGTTTCTCGCATTCTTATCTATGCTATAATATCTAAAGTAAACATTTCAGTGCAAGTGCAACAGAAGACAATTCAAATAACTTTACACTTTATTTCTTCCATGACAAAAACTTGGCACTATCATGAATAAGTACTGTATTCCTTTTAAGTTCCTATCATTATATGTATTGTGGAGCATTTTTTGCCATTCCTAACTTCCTCAAAAAAATTCCATTTCATCTCAAAATTTGCAAGTTTCATTTCCTGAAAGGGGAAAATGTTTATGAAATGTTTGAGGTCAATCAGACAAGGTGTTTTAGAAAGATTGATTTTTGAACTTTCTAAGACAACTTCTTCTTTTAAAAAGTGGCTTCAAACATTGTTTATTTTATTTATTCTCACTGAAGATCTTTGGGTATTTTTGGAAGGTTGGTGATTTAACACTGATTATTGGTTAACTCTGGTGGTTACTCACTGTGATCATTTCAAACTTAAGAACTCTGTGTTGCCTTGGAGTTTATAAATTTCCAAACAGGTCTTGAAGTTTGTAAACTCGACGGGCTTAAAGTCTGGAACAAAACTGGCAAGGTTCATAGGCTGTGAAGTATTTGAAGATCCTCACCTTCTTAAAGTTCAGAGCTCAGTTAGCTGATTTGAATGACTTTTATGCTTACTATCACAGTTCATGGCAACAGCACCTATATTCTCTCTCTAGGGCATCTACTCTCAGGCTTCTGGTTCCCCACCCATCACTTCTGTTGGGTGGAGACACGTCTCACTCCCTCCTGGCTGGGATCTTTCCAGGCTGGACAGTTCCCTTCCTACACTGTGAATTCCCCAGCAAGTCAAACTGCCTATGCAGGCCTGCTTTGTTTTTCGTCTCAGAGGCTAGGAACAGTGTAATTCCCACAGTTATAGGGTCCCACACAGCTTTTCCTAAGCAAGCACATTTATTCTTAAGATGAAAGCATTATGGAGAAAACATATTAAAACAATAAAAGAACCTATACATATGCTAATAAGCTTACCAGAGATCACCGTACAACTCCAACAAGGGCTTTGTTAGGAGTCAGCCCCTCAAACCCCATAAAGAGGTTACAAGTCATTAAACACCTTGGCTCAGAACACGTATACCCATGAATCTGAGACTTAGTCCTTTATCTGGCTTGGGCCTCTGATCTTTTCTTCATGTAATAGGTGATGAGCAGATAAAGGTCCCCTTCTCAGGGTACAGCTTCCAAAGGCTGAGATCTGGCATAACTAAAGTTCTTGCATACATCTCCCCACAGAGCAGTGGAGGGCAACCTGTGGCCCGCATGCCACATGTGGCCCATCAGGATAATCCACTGGCGTGCCGCCGGACAGTTTGTTTACATTTGCACGGCCACCCGCGGCTCCCAGTGGCTGCGGTTCTCCATTCCCGGCCAATGGGAGCTGCGTGAAGTGGCATGAGCCACAGGGATATGCTGGCCGCCGCTTCCCGCAACTCCCATTGGCCGGGAATGGCAAACCGCGGCCACTGGGAGCTGTGGGCGGCCATGCAAATGTAAGCAAACTGTCTGGCGTGCGGCCCACCAGCCCCTGGCTGCCCACCACTGCCCTAGAGATTTTGTGGGACACCCACTTAACTTTCAAGTTAATTCTGTCTGGCACATTGTTTCAAATCGTCTTCTGAATCTCACAAAACTTCTCAGGATTTACTTCAGGCATGTCTCTCTCCTAGCCATGTTACATACAATCCCACAATAATTAACAAACATTTGCATTTTAATCTAACCTGCAGGTCATTTTGGCTGCTACATCTGTACAGAAGAGATTGACCATGGTCAGTTTCCCTCTACTGGTGCCTTGGAGAGTGTAGGTGGTTAACTCATCCACACTGAGCACCCTGTACTTACATGGTGGGATTTTTGAAAGCATTCAGCACTGGTCTATCTCTGCTCTGACTGAAGTCCACTGAATTAAATAGGAGCAGTTAGACCACTACTGAGTGTTTTATGAAAATCCCACACATGCAATTTGTTCCTCAGTCTAGTACTGATATCAACTGCAGTGGTGTTATTTTGGTGTAAGTGAATTAAGAATCACATCCAGGAACTTTAACTCTAGCTCATGCTTCAGTCTGTTTTCTCTGCAGCCCCAGGTCAATTGGTTGGTTTAGAACAAAATTTACCTCCAAATAAAACAGGCCTATCAAGAACCCAGGTGCCTTCTTCTCCAACCCCCTATTTTCCTTTCAGCTAAATTTTGGGTTCAAGTATGAATCTTTAGTTTTAACACATCAGTGTTATTTTTTAGTTATCCAGGTAATTTGTGTATTAGATGTCATGCATGGAATGTTGCAATGTACAAAGCTCGTAAATCACGGGAATTACTCCCACCTGTGAATTAAGAAAATCCATAAACTTTGTCCAAAGTGTTAATCTGTGGGTTAGCCAAGAGTCTGCCAGCACTCTTCTCTGTACCCGAAAGGTCGCTGGCGCACTAAGGGAAAACCTCTCCAGCAGCATGGAAAGGAGAGGCCGAAATGGAGATGGAAGGATCCTTGAGAGGAGAAAGCAAGGGAAAGGGAACAGTAAAATCATCAAGGATGCTAGGGGCAGGAAGCAGGGGAGATGACAGGAGATGTTAGGTTGGCAGCAGTGATAGCAGGGAGTGAGCGCATCCAATAACCCAACAGGGAGTTGAGCACACACAGCAGAAACAAGAGGCATGTATGATATTTTTTTTAAGTTACATCTGGAATTAAAGATGGGGCTCTCAGGGGCTCTCTCAAGCTTCCTTCTCATTGGCGAACGGCAAACCTGGCCCCTGTTTGAATGGTAGCATAATTCATAGTTGTTTGACCTTGTGTATGTATTGTTGGCTGCTCAATGGGTAGACTCTGTTCCTCCTTCTCTCCTTGCATCCCCCCTCTTTCACCCTCCTTAATACCTTCTCCCCCTCCACCCAATTTGCACTATTTTCTCTGTTTTTGCATTGTTGCAAAATATATGGGGTTTAATTTGTACATGGTTTAGGTCATATATGACCTGCTGGCTCTTTGCACTACATTAGAAAGGACAGCATTCAATATAAGCTGATGGGCATGCCCTGATTCACCAGCATTGATACCCATCAGTCATTATACAGTGATTACTTATATTAGTACAACAAATGTTAATCTTCCTCAGATTAACGTGGCCTTTACCTGCTGGTTCTCATACACAATTTTTTTCCTGTGCTTGTCTTTTTTTGACACCTTCTTTCATAACTTATTCTGGCCCCTCCAAACATAACTTCCTTTTTAAAAAAGAAATTATTCTAAGAAGGGAAAAATATACAGCCATCTTATGCAGCTGGCGTTTCAAATGAATATGAGACGTGATACACAGAATGGAAGTCGTTTTCTCTAAGGGTTACAGAAGTTTTCATTTTCTTTTTAATTGTGCCATTGCTGGTTTGAAATCCACTGCAAATAATTAGGAAACAATAAGAACATTTGTTAGGAATCCATCTTTAATATATTAAAATCACTGATCTAACTAGGCCAGTGGTTTGGGAATGTTGTGTGGCTGCAGACAGAAGGGGGTGTTTCCAGAAGACAATGTGGAGCCGAGTTCATTTTAAAGGGATGGATTTACCAAACATGCACCTTGACATCTTTGTAGGGTGTCCCAGTTTGAAATTGCCAGAGCATGGGGTGGGCACCTATTTTATATTACCTGTCTTAAGAAATAATAATATAGCTATGTTGCTAGGGAATGCCTTGCTACGATTGGGGTTCCATAGCTCAAAGGGGTCTCAGCACTGAAGTGAAATGCAGTTTCAGGCATGATTAATTTACGGCAGATTTACTGCTTGTGGCTGGGGGACAATGTGCGTGCCCCTGGACTTGCCTCAATCCTTCCCCTTTATATCCACTTCATATGTGTAGATACTCAGGTATGTGGAGAGCCCTCTGTGAGTACTGAGATGGGAGAGATGGTGGTGTGGTGCTGATTGATTCCCTCCTTCCACCCCACATGCATGCTAAGGAGGAACATTCTGGCTCTGTATTCCTGTAGCTATTAGCTCAGGGGGCCACACACGTTGCCATGGCATGTGGACTGCGTACAGTGTACCTGGAGATCTATGTGGAAGACCTTGTTGTATTTTTCTTTAATAGGTGAGAGGATCAGTGTTTTCTGTCAGTGTAGAATATTGAATCATTATTGTATTATTCCTTCAAGTATCACTTTAAGAAGATGCACTGTAGATTCCTCCGTACAATGTACTTGAATCCTTGGTCTTTAGCCAGAAGTTCAGGAATCAATTTAGGTTGATTTTTGTCTGGAAAGCAACCCTCTGCGCCAGCAGAAAAATATTCCTGCTCCAGTGAAACAGCAAAACTATTCTTAATGATTTTCTTGTATCAACACTGGCCATTGGAGATCAAATGTGGTCTCTCCATGAGTTGATCTAACTAAATAACCAACACTCCATTTGTGGTTCTGATGAGGTGAATATATTATTAAATATATATCTGGAATACTCACTGATTGGCAATGGTTAATATTTAATTCTCAGCAGTGAAGCTAAATTCTATAACTTACACGTGGTGAATGTAAGTTACAAAAGTCCCATTACTCATATCTGAGGTGGAGTGTACTTTACTAGGGGCTTCCCTAAATTACTGGACTCCACTTCTTCCTTTAAAAACCTATTTAAATACATTTTTCCTTTTTCTACATGATCTTGTGTTTCCTGATTGGCAGATATTGAAAGCAGTGTAGGGAGATGATGTCTTATGGTGGAATATTTTGCTCCATGGTTCTAGGTTTTTTATAAAAATAATTGTTACAGGAAGGAAAAGGGGCTTCATTGCCTCATGCCATGATTCTCTCATTTTTCATGAGAGGGTAGAGCTTAGTGGAGCTGCTCCTGCATCATTAAAATCCATTGGAGTTTTGCCATTGACTTCAATGGGATCAGGAACAAGTTATGGGAACGCTGTCAGGATAAATATCACAGATTAAAAACATTCCTTGCCTATTTTACTAATAACTAGGACTTCTAAATCAACCACAAACTCACTGTAGTGTGGCATACATCAGAGAAGACTTGGGCTACCACTAGTCCAGGAAATTCCCTCCCCTCCACACAAACCCCTTTCTCCCCAATAGATTGTGCAACTGTTTCCCATTTGGAACATGTTCCTCTGCAAAATGCATTTCCCATAAGCCATTTTCCTCCAGAATCCATGCTTTTCACTCCTCTTTATTTGATGCTTTCTTCAGGCCACAACAGGGCCTTTAACTCATGTTATGACTTATGTTAGCAGCAAGAAGAAAGTCAAGGAAAGTGTAGGCCCCTTACTGAATGAGGGAGGCAACCGAGTGAGAGAGGATGTGGAAAAAGCTAATGTATTCAATGCTTTTTTTGCCTCTGTCTTCACGAACAAGGTCAGGTCCCAGACTCAGGGCCACCTGGGGGGAGAGGGGGGCGAAATGGGGCAATTTGCCCCAGGCCCGGGCCCCACAGGGGCCCCCACGAGAATATAGTATTATATAGTATTGCAACTTTTTTTTATGGAAGGGCCCCCTGAAATTGCTTTGCCCCAGGCCCCCTGAAGCCTCTGGGCAGCCCTGTCCAGACTACTGCACTGGGCAGCACAGCATAGGGAGGAGGTGACCAGCCCTCTGTGGAGAAAGAAGTGGTTCAGGACTATTTAGAAAACCTGGATAAGTCCATGGGGTCGGATGTGCTGCATCCGAGGGTGCTAAAGGAGTTGTCGGATGTGATTGCAGAGCCATTGGCCATTCTCTTTGAAAACTCATGGCGATCGGGAAAGGTCCAGGATAACTGGAAAAAGGCTAATGTAGTGCCCATCTTTAAAAAAGGGAAGAAGGAGGATCCAGAGAACTACAGGCCAGTCAGCCTCACCTCAGTGCCTGGAAAAATCATGGAGCAGATCCTCAAGGAATCAATTCTGAAGCACTTAGAGGAGAAGAAAGTGATCAGAAATAGTCAGCATGGATTCACCAAGGGCAAGGGATGCTTGACTAACCTAATTGCCTTCTATGAGGAGATAACTGGGTCTGTGGATGAGGGGAAAACAGTGGACATGTTATACCTTGACTTTAGCAATGCTTTTTGATATGGTCTCCCACAGTATTCTTGCTAGCAAGTTAAGGAAGTATGGGCTGGATTAATGGGCTATAAGGTGGACAGAAAGCTGGCTAGATCGTCGGGCTCAATGGGTAGTGATCAATGGCTCCATGTCTAGTTGGCAGCCGGTATCAAGCAGAGTGCCCCAAGGGTCGGTCCTGGGGCCGGCTTTGTTCAATATCTTCATTAATGATCTGGAGGATGCGTGGACTGCACCCTCAGCAAGTTTGCAGATGACACTAAACTGGGAGGAGTGGTAGATACGCTGCAGGGTAGGGATGGTATACAGAGGGACCTAGACAAATTAGAGGATTGGGCCAAAAGAAATCTGATGAGGTTCAACAAGGACAAGTGCAGAGTCCTGCACTTAGGATGGAAGAATCCCATGCACTGCTACAGACTAGGGACTGAATGGCTAGGTAGCAGTTCTGCAGAAAAGGACCTAGGGGTTACAGCAGAAAAGAAGCTGGGCATGAGTCAACAGTGTTTCCTTGTTGCCAAGAAGGCTAATGGCATTTTGGGCTGTATAAGTAGGGGCATTGCCAGCAGATCGAGGGACGTGATCATTCCCCTCTATTCGGCATTGGTGAGGCCTCATCTGGAGTACTGTGTCCAGTTTTGGGCCCCACACTACAAGAAGGATGTGGAAAAATTGGAAAAAGTCAAGCGAAGGGCAACAAAAATGATTAGGGGTCTGGAGCACATGACTTATGAGGAGAAGCTGAGGGAACTGGGATTGTGTAATCTGCAGAAGAGAAGAATGAGGGGGGATTTGATAGCTGCTTTCAACTACCTGAAAGGGGGTTCCAAAGATGATGGAGCTAGACTGTTCTCAGTGGTAGCAGATGACAGAACAAGGAGTAATAGTCTCAAGTTGCAGTGGGGGAGGTTTAGGTTGTATATTAGGCAAAACTTTTTCACTAGGAGGGTGGTGAAGCACTGGAATGGGTTACCTAGGGAGGTGGTGGAATCTCCTTCCTTAGAGGTTTTTAAGGTCAGGCTTGACAAAGCTCTGGCTGGGATGATTTAGTTGCGGATTGGTCCTACTTTGAGCAGGGGGTTGGACTAGATGACCTCCTGAGGTCCCTTCCAACCCTGACATTCTATGATTCTATGAACTTTACTCACATCCCAATGTCTTCAAAAGTGTAGCTAGCCCTCTTCCAGATCTTCAGGGGAGGACCACTCTCTTCACCTCATCAAGACTCCTCACAGGGTTCGCTGTTTATGGGGTTGGTCTGTTTCCATTGATCCATATGAGCTATCTTCAGGGAAGTAGGTTAAGTTTGATCAAGTTCAACATTTGAGCTGAAATTTGGCTTGGTACTTATTTTTCTGAACTAGAACATCGGTCCCTACTTGTATATACATATCCATTACAAAATCCTATTTTCAGGTGTTTATAATTCAGCTGTAAAAATTAATTTACATATTTTAAAGTTAAAACAAGTAACTTATTTATCCATGATGTCACAGATCACATTATTGGTGGGGTTTTGTATTTGTTTTAATCTTGGAATCTTGCATGCAATACAACAAATATGGCTTTGATTTAAGTAGCAAGATTTAGTGATTGGTCTGAAATGTAATCTATTAGGTGTTGGAAACATATTTTTGTTTTAAAATGGAATAGCCAAGATAATCGACTTTTCAGAGTGACACTTACATTTGTAGTAATTATTTTATTCATATTTTATATCTATAATCATTAGGATTTTTTCTCTATACCCAAACCACGTGAATAGTTTTACATGTGCCAGAATATTAATGTATACAACAGTCCATAATGGCTCCTCTGAAACCTTAAACAATATTGGACAAATAACACAGTGTATGTCCTTTGGGGACATGCTTGCAATCCTACTGAAATAAATATGAGTTGTGTTGATGCTTCGGAAAGCCAGATATGATCCTAAGCATTTATATGTTAGTCTGAATATATATAATTTTACTTCCTAGCTATTATAATCATATCTAACTAAAAACGCACGCCTGTTGTATATATGGAATGTATTACAAGCTCTATGAAATTTTTGTTCTGTATCAAAGACTATATTTTTATAAGTCACCCGTGGTTGTTTCATCTTTGATATACTATTTCTGGTATTTCCTGAGTAATGGGATATACACAGATAGAATATTGTAGCCATGAGATATAGCCCTCCAATAACAACACATGAAATATGAATCTTGTTGTTAGCTAACAATGGCATATTTCGTTATCATTTACATGTATTTAGGATGTTATAAACCATAAGGAAGTTTTTTAAATGGTGAGGAAATAGCTATGAATATTCACTTCACCTCAGACTACAACTTGTGTGGCAGGACTTTGTAAGCCTACCAATGTAAGATCTCATGATTCCACCACAGTTAAATATACATATATGGTATTTTGTATGTGCTTAGAGAACATTAATTGACTGACGTTGAGATTTATAATAGATAATATTCACCATCTCCTCCACTTCAAGTTGGAAGACTGACTAAGAATGTGGGATATAATGTCTAAAAATGCATTTTACTGAAGGCACCTTTTCAATCCAAAGGATTGTTGTAATTTCCCCAGTAAAATTAAGTTCCTAGGATTTTTGTTCATTTTTTTGTTCAGTGTGGGTCTCAACTGCTTAGGTCAGACCTCAAGAGAGATCTAGATCTTAGTCTGGTTTAAGATTTTTCTAAAATGTAGGCAGGGTATCTCCTAGGCCTAGTTACAATTTCACATACAATGCTTTCTCACTGGTGGGGGACTTCAGTGGAGTTATTCCACACATACTCCAGTGTAAGCGAGAACAGAATCAGTCCCCCAAACTTTCATTATAACCTTTTAAAACAACTTTTTCTTATGTGGGCAGCGGTTTCAGTTATATTCTGGTTGGCTAAAGGCTAAAGGGTCATGTTCCAAAACTGTTGTACGTCACATGGCCTTGGCCTTTTTTCAGCCAAGTGGACTGTGTTTGGCTGTCCAAGAATGGAACATGTTAAAATTAAAGTAGTATCTTGAGCCAGTCAGATCAGAAGAACAATGCTGGTTATTAGTGTTACACAGGAATTAACCTGATGAGGAATTTGTGGAATTGTCCATGCTCTTTTAATATAACTAAAGTTTAGTAAAGATCGTTTACTAATTATGAACAGATTCTCCCCTGTTTTCATTTTTGCAAACAAAGCACACAGTAGATTGCCAGATTAATTAAGGAATGTTGAGTGTAATCATGTACACAAATCAAATGATGAGTGTAACTCTCAGTCTTTTGGTGAGAAATGCTTGTGGGATGCAAGCTTCAAATTCACTCACTTAACTTAGGTACTGATTCTGGAAGGTACTTACAGCACACTTCAGTGCGGCCCTTAATATGCTTTAATGCCTGCCTGAATTGGACTATTTTTGAAGGCTCTTCCTACCATTTATATATTTTTTTCTATCCTGTGAATTTGTGTGCTTGAGGAAGTGATGGAGATACCAGCGTTGGCAGCTAGAAGTCCCTAACCTATGCTTAGGCAAGGATTGGTAACAGCACTTAATGATATATCATTCTAACAAAGTGTTGGTTAGCAAAAGCAACAGGGGGTTTTGTTCAATTCACATTTCTAAAAAATTAACAGTTTTTAGACAGATTCCCAAACCCTACTATGTAAGTTCAATGAATGAATAGAACGTACATTTTTCATATATTTGTAAGTTACTTATTAACTTCCTTGCTCATCTTCCACTGCCATTCAGGATTTCTGAGCCTCTGACAGTTCAAAAGGGTTTTCCAGCTGACCACTGTATTGAATCTTGGATCATACTTTTCTCAATTGTTAGGAACAAGGAACTGTCACATGAATAACTACATTCATATGTCAGAGCAAGGAAATGGTTGGCTTTTTTCTCTAGCTATTTTTACAGTTATATTTTCTTCTATAATAACTTTGCTGACAAGTTATTTTCCCCTCTAGGAATAGTAGAATCATGGAAATTAGAGATGGAAAAGACCTATTAGGTCATCTTGTCAATTTTTCTGCCAACACAGGATTGTTCCCTGCAATGAATTCTCTAATGTTTCAGTCGACAGAGCCATGTAAACAAAGAGTCAGAGTAGACGTTTTCTGATGTAATATTTTCAGCAGCGGCAGGGGGCAACCAGGACTATTTAAATTCTTTTTATAAGTGGAGATGGTTAGAGCAAATTGGCAAGAAATTCGGGATACCTCTTATAACAGAGGTAGATATGCCGGGAAGTTTCAGGCTGGCAAAGGAGGGAGTGGATATTTGACTAGTCTCACCACTAACTATCGACTTTTGGTACTATGTTTATTTAATGTATTATTTATTTACTTATTTATAAAATGCTTTCATTTCAAGCCTTTGAATGTATGCAGAATTGAAATGCAGATATTAGACCTAATCCTGAAACCCTTGCTCACATGAGTTGTCCTTACTGATGAAAATAAACTCACTGAATACTATGACAACTCATAGGAGTAAGGACTATTCACACATGTAAGTATGGTCTGGAATAGTCCCACTGAGTACAAATTAAGGGCTTGACCGTGCAACTTTGACTTACTCAAGTAGTCCTCACTCTTTGCAACTAGGCCCATTGATTTCAGAGATGCAAGATCATACTGTATTGTGTTACTGATATAAAAAATTAACTCCTTCCAAGGACAAACAACCCCCTGCCCATCAGTCTTGCAACTACGGGAAAGGCCTATGTAAAAAACGGAACCTCACAGCATTTATTGTGACATTCCTAGAAGTACCACCAAATAAGTCTTTACTTTTTGCAATACTAGATGGCATCATAAGCAAGGAGTGGATAACTCTGTAGATTCTATTTGCAGAGATAACACCTTTCTCAGGTTGTACACTGGGGTATTATGGTGTGTCACCCTGTGTGAATTAATTGATAGGGGACATTTGGTTTGCAATAGCTAACATATTTGAGCTTGTAAGATGGGGCAAAATCACAGGGCTGGATGATATGGAGATACAGTAGTATTTTTTTCATATGAAAGAAACCACTGTGGCTTATTGCATCATTGGCAGACTTTTACCCTTTAATTTTTATTGATTTTTCTTAAATAAATAGACAAAAGTACAAAAGATAAATGACTTACAGCTTGTATATGTTTCTAGACACCTCATGCTTTACAGGATCTCCAACAGAATTATGGAATTATGCAATTTCACAACTTGTCAAAACTGCAAAACAAGACAGTACCCCATAGGCATAACATGTTAGGGTGGGGGTAACAGTAATAAAATAGGAGAAAACATGCATGAATAGGAGAGGTGAGAAGAAGAGAAGTGGGGGGACAGCAGGGAAAAATAGGAGTTAGGTATAATGGAGATCTGGCATTCTTTGAGCCATCTTCACAGTTTTCTAAAGTATAATTGGGAAAACGCTCATACAGTGAATCACAAAATACCACAGATATATTACAGCTTCACTTCCATCCACAAATGATTATTGTCATATCTCAATGACAACTTTCTATAGCAAGACAATGTTATTGCTAGGTTGTTGACCTGTTCTCTCAAACCCATGCTGGATCCATTGCTCTGTGAGATGACTCTTACCAAGCCCTTGCAATAAAATATTTACACTGTTAGTAGTAAGGACTTACTTCTATTGTTTGCAATGAATTTTACATCAGAAACCTCCTCATCACAGCATTGAAATACATATATCAGATTTTTATATTTTGTGTAAATAGATAAGGCAGTATGCATAATATGAAATATTGTCAGAGTTCCAGATTAACAAATATCCTAGCATACTGTGTGTTTTTTAACTTGCAAATGAACAGCAATAATATTTTTGTAAAAGAATACTTGCTAAAATAATGTTGGAGCTGGGAAACAGTATAAGTATTTAACCCATTCTATTTTTGGGTACAGTGCTATTCACACAGATGATGAATAAAAGAGGTTGAAAGGAAGCAGGAGGTAATAAGAGTTGCTTATGTCCCTTGCAATAATGGTAGTACTTTTAGACCTGACTGTAGCCCTAAATCATCTGGTATTTCAAACTCCTAAATTACTGCTGCTGCTTTGCTAGGCCAGCTTTCTGGCTTTCCGTATAGAACCATCATCTCTCCCTCATTGCAATGTGGTAACTACTTGTTATTCAAGACCCGTCTGTCCCTGGGATCTAATAATCTATTTGAAGGTGGTAAACTTTCAGGAATTCTGCCCTTAATGATTTCTACAGCCAGTCTGTGTGTGTGTGTGTGTGTGTGTGTGTGTGTGTGTGTGTGTGTGTGTGTGTGTGTGTGAGAGAGAGAGTGTTCACAGTAGAACTGCAGATATTATAAGTCTTAGAGAACAGAAGTTAACATTTTCATACAAAGACAGGGCCAAGATTTTTTTGAAAAATGGATGCCAAAGTTTGGCTTCAAAGTCCATATATTTAAGCACCTAATAAAGAGGCCTGATTTTCAAAAACGCTGAGTACCCTGAATCGCCCAGTGAAATCAATAGAAAACCTCTCATTCACCCTGAGGGAAATGGGAGCAGGCCCTATATTTCCTTCTAAATAGGGCCAGATGGTGGGCCTAATTCCAGCACTGCCTTGAGTAATCCAGGGCATCTGGTCACCCTGTGTAAGCATGGTTCCATATTACTTTTCTTTTGACTTGTGCAGCTTGGGTGGAGTGTTTGTTGACAGAGGATTTGCTGATTCCTTGAATACATTTTTTCTTTAACTGTCAAGAAGGAAACACATAATTGGGATTTCCACAAGCTATTTTTTAGTTACAGAACATAAATAAAAATATTAAAAACTGGAACACCAATTTAGCTTCATATGATCTCTCCAGACAAAAGAGGATTAAAAATTTGGCTGATGCCCCCTGGGAATGTTAAAGGGGAGAGAATGCAGCAACCATGCAGCATCATTCCCATCCCTTTCCCTGAACTAGCTACTCCTCGGAGTCAGGGGTCCACATGTGGAGAGGGAATAAAATGGGGTGGAAAAGAATAATCTGAGGGATTGGGATTTTCAGTGTTTTGTTTCTCTTGCCCCCAACCCTTCATTAATCCCCTTGTCATTCCCCACTTAAATTAAAACCAACGAAGACAGTAATACAGTATTAACATTAGTATTTTCCCTCTCCTTGATGTGGAATTCCATAACCCAGAGGGAGGTCCCTACAGTAGCAATTGGGGGGAAGTCCATGGCAGCTTGGCCCCATTGGAGGTGAGATGGTCCCCCGAGAAACTGAAGAGATACCAGGCTGCTGTCCATAGAATAGCTGAAGAATCTGTGGGTTGAACTCTGTTTTCTCTGAGGGGGGAGAACCTTTCAGATGGGACCTTTCAGAATTTACTGTCACATGTCTGGGTTATTCCCATATACTGCATGGTATTGTCTGGAATTATCTTTAAAGTAAGATCAATCTGACCTATGTAGTGGTGAAAAAATAGACCCCTCTCTCTCTCTCTCTGTATGTGTGTATATATATTTTGTAAGGTTCCTGGAGTAATTGATGGGCCAATTCAATATTGCAAAACATTGTCTTTAGAAATTAATTTTGATGTTGTGAGTCATGATTTTTTGAAAGTTTGGGTTGTCAGTGCTGCAACAGAGCGCCTTTAATATGATGGTCATTCATGTCTTAAGAATTATATATTGCCTAAGCTTAACTGGAAATCTTTTCAAATCTGTGTGTCTAAATTAGTATGCCTTCACTCTTTTTAACCCCTGGAACAATAACTTAAATTCATACAGCAGCTTTCATCCCAAAAATTGCTACGGTACCTTACAAAATGTACATATTGTACAATAATCATTCAAAACCACTGAAATTCAGTCACGTCTGAGGTGGAACACAGCATCCGTTAAACAATACATAGCAATACCACCCAACAATTTCAGACAAAAATGAAAAGTTCTGCACTCAACTGAGGTTGTGAAATTTAGGTGGGAAGTATGTAAATGTCAAAACTGGAATTTAACCAAGACACTAGGCCACCATCATTGCTTTTGCAAAAAGATCTACAGCTGTTTAGGTTAGGATCTTAATTGTACATCTCATGCAAAAGATGGTTCCCCTAACAGCACAGTGTTCCATAACATTATGCTGAGATATGTTAGTACACAATCAAAGGAAGAATCACTGTAGTGTCGTAGGGTTTCTTGGTGGTCATCTTATGTAAGTACAGTTTAAGTTGTGAGATGTTGACAGCAAAGACAGTATGGCAATGAGTGAGTGTTCTTCTGAGCATCTGCTTACAAGTACAGAGAAATGTGGTGAAATTCTGTTTTGTAGTATTTTATGTTTGAGGGTGTTGTTTGTATGAATTAATTAAAAATTACAATGGCTTGTGATAGTGAAAAACAAACTTTCATGGGATAAATCCTGCTTGCTTTACTCAGACAAATAGTTACTTTGACTTCAGAAAGACTATTCATGTGAATAGGGTAAGCAAGATGTGGCCTTGGGTAGATTTCCGTTCCCAAAGAAATTTTTAAGAAGTATTTTTAAAAATAAGCATTGCTTATTTTTGGATAATACCAAATTTTGTTAGGGTCCACCTGCAACCATTCCTCGTGAGGGAGTAGGTTAGCAAGGGAAGTTGTAGAATCACCACTGCTGGAGTTCTTAAAGAACAACTTAGACAAACCCCTGTCAGAAATGGTCTAGGTATATGTGGTCCTGCCTCAGTGCCTCTGAAGGTCCCTTCCAACCCTCTATTTCTATGATTTTATAAGATTCAATTAACATGCCACTGGGACTTTCTTCATGAGTAAAAGTAGGGAGACTCTGCACTTGGACTGCAAATAGAGCTGTCTGAATGACTAGTTTTTCAGTTTGGTGGCTGAACCAAAACACTTGGAAAAAAATTGTTTTGGGTCGACCCAAAACAAACCAAAAAAATGCAAATTTTCTAAATTTTTGATGAAACTTAAAAGACCAGCATTTCGTTCTGGATCTAATCAATGTTTTGTTCTTTCCTGAAACAAAATGTTTCATTTTTTGAGGGCTTTTACTTTTTTGAAAAAAAAAATTGAAGCAAAATTCAAAGCGAAAAGTTATTTTGAAACAAAAAAAATGGAAGCAGTTCATTTTGAAAATGTTGAAATTAAATGTTTTGAGTTTTTTGGATTTTTTTTGATCCATCTGAAGATGCATTTTTCAGTGAAAAAAATGTTTCATCCAGAAAATTTTGCCCAGCTCTAGTTGTAAAGACTCCCTCCCCCAATTTTTCATAAAAATGTATGATCATTAAGTGAAAAAAGCCATCAGGTGATCTGCCAGAACAATCGCATACAATGTGAGCACACATTATAAAATTACAGCAATTCGATGTTTTGCACTTGACACTGACAACCTTCTAGTATTTTTGGCTCTATCCCCAGATTTTGAATGAGTAGTATTAGTTCTTTATTTTCCTGTTTGTTTGTGGTGTTAAATACCACATTAATCTCAAAACAACAGGTTTCTAACTACAATTTTGATAATTGATAATTTATTGTTTTTTAAATTTGGGATGACCTAGTGTGATTCAGTTCCTCCAAACTGATCATTTTACTGTGTGATGTGCCAGCTGAAAAATGCAAAAGTGCATGGTTAGAAAGGAGTAAACCATACCTGACATTCAAAAGTAGAACCCATTACAACTTCTCTAGCATGTGATCCAGCTCCCACTGAAATCAATGCAGAGAGTCCCTTTGGATGACATTAGCAAGTCGGGTCAGGTATTCACTCTTCAGAATACCTGTGTCTTTTAAAAGAAGGACTCATTGCTACTCTACCCAAGTGTGTTCGGTCAGGCATTCACTCTTCAGAATACTGTTGGGTGTATTTAGAAGGTCAGGTTACCCACAGATAAATGTATCTGTTGCAGATAGTACAGTAGTACTTGCAGGGACGTGTTAGATTTCTCTATTCCCCTTTCCACCTATACTTATCTTTTACAGATAGCAGATGACAATTGTTTGCTGACATTTTACTGAAAATAGAGTAAAAAGAGTAAACAATTGGGGGGAAAAGTCATGAGCATGGGAAGCCAAAGGCAGAAAGAGAATTGAATTTGGTTTCTTTGGTGAAGTGGGGGAAAGTATTAGTGCTAAAAAGGTAAACTTGAAAATCAAGCTGGCAAATGAATGTTTATCCCCATATTAAAAAAGTGATACACTGTAAACTTATCCCGTTGTTCCTTTTGTAACCGCACTCCCTGCCCTTTTACTTGTTTTGGTTTTTGCCCTTTCATTGTCACTGTTTCTTTAAAGCTTTGGATTTGCAACCTTATCATATCTCAGGGTCTTATGAGTTCAAACTGTGTGGAGGATTTTCTTGACTGTGCAGAGATCTTTCCAGTGTGACAAGGCCAGCTGAAAAGCCCTGAAATACAAAGGCATTGTTAAGGATGCAAAAGACTTCCAGAAGATAAATTCTTAAACTTTCTCTTTTGTTTTGTTACTTTACTCAACCAAGGCAAGATGCCTAGGCTCTCCTTTCACTAAACGTACAAGTAAAGCTAACTTGACCTTTGCAGACGTCTTAAATTTTAGGCTCTGTTTGTCGGCTGCTAGACACCTTACCAGGGCAATGAACTGGAAGACAAAGAAGGTGAAACTGTAAATGTTGGCCGGAGAAGGAAGCATTTATTCCATCACAGTAGCCTTTTGTCATTCCTGAATTTGGACTGGGTATCTGGTTTAGTGTCCGGATACACTATCCATGGACACCTGTCTTTCTCAAGGACAGGGTGAAATGAAATGCAAAGTCGTGTTTAAAACTCAGGCACGATGAAATAGAATTGCCATGGCTAGCTGCGGCCAGTAAAATCTGTGAAATCCATAGACTAAACCTCTAGTTAATAAAGCTTCCTCTCATAAGACTACTTCATCTCCCCTCCCAATCCCATTGAAACTAGCATACCCTGTAAACTGTACTCTACCTTGATATATACAGTAACATGCCGTAAGGCTAGCTTCCAAGAGCTGCCTCATGAAAAGATGCATTGTATTTAAAAAGGAATAAAATGTTCGTGCTGAAGATTTATGGTCAAAGAAGCAGGCGGGAAGGGAGATGTCTTCATTTTTCTTATTCCTTTATTTAAAAAAACCCTCAACTAGCATAACTGAAAAAACTCAAAGCACCTCCTGTTTATTATATTAGTATTAATGTTGCTCTGTAACGGTGAGATCACAATGGCTTTGCAAAACTTCTTGTTGCTGGATGAGGCCTGACTTCTCTGCATACAGAAGGAAAATTGAAGACAACAGAGAAGAATATTTCAGTGTTTCATTGATAATGTATGGTCTGTTTATTCTTAGCCTGCCTAGGAACCATAAGGCACATGCATATGAGCCTGAGGGGAGAGCTTATCTGAAGTTGCTGCATTATACAGAATGGGACAGATTGTGCTCTTTAGGCATTGACCCATGTTTGGGGTGGGAGAGGATAGTGCTCTAGAAAGCATTATAACTCCTTGATGCACAGGGATAACAGGCATGTTGCACCAGCCTTTTGGACCATGCAGCCTGCTTCATCTTGTATGGTCAACCTGCTCTGTGGTCAGAATCCTGGCCCTATCTTATCTCCTCCTGCCCCAAAGTCACAGCACTGTTTGGAACAACTAGCATCTCCCACGATTCCATTAGGGAGCAGTTCCTGTCTGCTGTCAGGCCTAGCCATTGCAGAGGGAGTACAAGTAAGGGATGGGAAAAACACTTTGCACCCCCATGCTAAAGTCAGGCACAGTCTGTCCCTGTGTTTTTTAGGGACAGAGATGAAACCAACCCCCAAAGTCAGATTTGGATCTAAAATGTTGAGAAGACTGGAGCATTCAGACCAAGATCTTGTGGCAGGGAGGCCCCTGGCCTCCCCCACAATAATCTGATCCAGATTTGAATTTCACAGAAGTTCAGAGGTGGCTCAGTTCTGGGGGTTGATTTGATCCCATCTCTATTGCATAGTAGGCTTTGAGGAAACTGGTGCCTGTGCTTTTGTGACCAGGAAAACAAGCCCTTTAGGATCAGAGATAGCAATGTTCACTTCTTCTCTCAAGCTGACTGGAAATTGGATTGCCTGATTTCCACGACACATACATATTGAGGGTTATATATAGTGAATCCAGAGACAGCCTTTAACAAATGTCTACAGTTTTCTACAGTAATGGCTCAGCACAGTTGAAAACACTGTTCTAAACTGCAGTGTGGTAGAATAGTGCAGTAGTAAGTATGCTGTAACATTTCTGGGTGAAAAAAATCCAGTAATGGAAAAATAGATTTGAAGTTATAATAAATCTTGAGAAATTGGTTAAATATTCCATGCATAAATAGTTCATTAATGATTAATTAACACTCTGACTAATACGAACCCTTTCCCACCCTGGCAGTTTCTTTCAACCACACACACTGGCCCTGTCTCTTATGGCTCATTCCAAAATGATGGCAAGCAATGCTAAGCAGAATCCCTTTACCTTGGAAAGAACACACAGTGTTGTACTAGGGCTCCCCTTGGATTCTGTCCAGTTTTGTTTCTGCAAAGCTGGACACTTCTGAAATTTCCATTACTTCAAAAAGATAAATAAAAAAAGGAGTTGTAGCAAATCACAGATACTTCAACTGCTTTACAGAATTTGTTTTCCCCACATTTTATTTTCTTCTTTGATTAAAAAAGTAGGCGAGCTGCATGGAAAGGGTGAACATATACCCAGGAAATAGTTAGCTGATAATATAGGAGCCTTCAAGTCTGCTGGGTGGTGCCTTACGTTTTCCTAACAAAGAAGTGAGTGTTGGTTCTTCAAATAAAAGTTACTTTTTGCATTCACGTAACTGAGGCTGTGAGAATTTCCAAGATGAAAAAAAAAGTTGGCTCCTGTTTTTTTTTTTTAAAGTAGTGTATAATTAGAGTGGGATCTCCTCCTCCTCTCTCAAACTCCTACCCCCCATGTCACCCTCCCCACCGTTTTAGGATTACAGTATCCCAGAAACACTCTAGCACTGAGAGCAAAGGAAGCAGAAATGGCTTTGCATTATGAACTGTCCAGAGATTAAGTTATTGGAGGCCTTGAAATAGCTCTTTCTCAACTTCCATTCCCATGAGGTTATCCACATAAAGTTGCTGTTTAGTACAGGGTCAGTGTGATGAAATTTATTTGTTGAGTCTCTCTGGTGCCAAAGCTTTTGCCAACAATCTGATCTACCTGATAGTGGTACTATTTCAGAAATGTCCAGCCAGTAGAAGAAATGCAGTGTCTGTGGAGTCTCAAATACAGCAGTAATAACTGGGACCAGGGCAAAGAAAATACAAGTCTTTAAAAAAATTACCTTTTATGTCAGTTACAAATTTTAGTCTTTACCCAGGACAAGAAAATGTTGCTTTTTCATTTCAAATGTTGGTCCATACAGTCTTTTTTACATGGTTATGTCAATGTACTCTATTGCATTCATCTGTGTTGATTCATATGAAAACTTAACCATATAATGGCCCTTTGTAGGTTAAAACTAATTGTTGGATGAAATGATGGGGCAGATAGGGAGGGGAAAGGGAGTATGGACTGTGGAGTTTTGAACATAGTCTGTGTATTGAATTTTTTTCTAATTACAACAGGGGTAAAATCAGCAACAATGAACAAAGCACATTATACTGTATATGAAGCACACACACAAACCCCAAACAAAACCCCAGTGGATGAAATCTTGGACTTCTAAGTCCATAGATTTAATAAAATATACCTTTTGAGTCAGTATTCAATCTAGCAAATAGGACTATTTTCCACTTTTTCTTCCAAACTTTTAATTACAAGCATCAGATTTTTTTTTTATTCATATCTGAAACAAGTTTATGGCCACAGTTTCCCTTATGTCTGGACTACATGAAAATGACTGCATATAGGCCACTGCCAGTGTTGTTAGAGTCTGTTTAATTACTGAATTCAATTGCCCTTTTCCAAATTCATGTAGAAGATGATTACAGATAACATGAACCCAAGAGAAGCTTTCATTACATCTTCGTACCTTGTGCTATTGCTTCACATTCACTTTAAAGCTGAATTCTTGTAATCTATCAATCCTGTCCCTCCATGCTGCTTCAGCGCCACATGACCTGAAGATCCACCATGCAGGCTCTTCTTGCTAGTCGTATTCTTGCCTCTTACTGCTGTCTTGTGGGTGTCACAACTTGACTTATGTGGTGTTTTCTGTTTATGTACTAGAACATGGCAAAATTGGCCATAAACCTTTCACCAGGTCACATCCTCAGTTTCATGAAATGTGGAGTTTTAGAGACAAAAGTTTATTTTCATATATCAAATTGCAAAGTCTACTTCTGCCATGAAACTAAACTGGCAATATATGTCTTTAAATCTGTACAGGCCCCACATGGCACACTGACATACTATTTCTTCTACTTCTGCCACCAAAAATGACACAGTGAGCACTAACTCGTCTATATGCCGGTCTGTCCATGGTAAGGTGAACCCAACCACACTACTTTTCTGTTCCAGTCAAATTACTGTTGGGACATTAGCCATTAATTGTTTGCAGCAGTGCTATGGGCTATCCTGCAAGCAGCACTATTGCCCTGGGGGATCCCTAATGATGATGGCACCATGGACTGATGTTAAGGCTGCCCTCTCACATCTGTCTATGTCCTCTTGATATTTGCTCCTACTTCTAAGCCAGACAACTCCCTTTCACCAAAGTGGATAAGTGCTTCTGCTACTTAGCTTTCATTGTGTGCAAATGTCTCAAGCAAACAGACCCCCACACACACACACACACTTCAGTCACAGTATGCTAAATGTGGTGCATGAGGAAGAAACATGAGAAACCACTGACAACTCGCTCAACTCTTCCCATGTTAGAGTAAGAGGGAGGCGGCCCTTCGGATAAAGCCGCATGCTCACAGGTCCCGTGATGGAGAGTATAGATTTGCACCAAATGAACATCAGTCAAGTACAGCAATTTCTTTTAAACTTGTGTTAGCATGAGGTTTCACACAGTTAAGGCCAGAAGGGCCCGTAATAACGGCTGTGGAAAGAACACACATGGGCAGCATGCACTACTGTCAGTGTAATTACATGAAGATATACATTGTGAAACAAATGAATAATTAGTCCCATTTCTGTTTCATTTAAAAGAGAGCAGCAGAGACTCCTTGCTTTTAATATTTCCAAGTAATTGTTCTCTCTTTCCTTCTCTGCTCTGATTTTACAGTCTTTCTGTATTACTTTTACATGCTACCCACTCTGCTCCGTTTGCTATTCTGTTTGCCTTTCTCTCTCTCTCTCTCTCTCTCTCTCTCTCTGTGGCCTGTCTCCATGCTCCTTTTTTATACATTCTCCTGATCAGGACAACTAATAATATTTGATTCCAGACAGCAATGTCTGAGCATTTTCAAAAACAAGCATGATGAATTCACACATCCCTAGTTCAAACAAAGAGATGTAAAGCATCATAATTGAAGAATGCCAGGATTGCAGATCTTGTTTCAGGGTATACCAATTACTGTAGAAGAAACACGCAATGATAACTTCATACACAATTTCCATTAGTGCCATCAAACATTGACAGTCTGGTGGTTAAAGAAAGGCCTGCCCCCCCTTCAACCATTTTTCAGTTAGGGAAACTCTTTAACATTCATAATAGTTGACTTCTTGGTATATATTTTTAAAGTTTTATTTTCATTATTAGGCTCCCATTGCCACATCTGCTCGGAGTATTTACATAATTTAAACAATAAGACAAACAATATGTTCTACAATAGGGAATAACAATTGCCAGCCACTCTGCTACCCATCATACCCTTCACTTAAAATGAGGTGGGAGCGTTGTCTCTTAGTTTGAGCAGATGAATGGAGAGTCAGAAGTTTATTTTCATGTGGTATACATTACTGTAGGGTCTTGGCACAGTTACAACAATTAAAAACAAACATAAAACAGTCTCAATTAGAGGCTATCAATTTTAATTATTTAACTGTTGGACTTCCATGCTGCTTACATAAAGGCCTGTATAAACACCTTGTCTTGTGCTCTGGTGCTAGTCAAATTTGAGCTTTGGTGCACAGCCAGATATAGCCAGTTTCATAGGCAACTAGGGCACAAGCCCTCATCTGAGAATATCCTGGTCCTCCAGTCCCAGATGATGAAACTCAAGGGAACATCAGCAAGAGCAACCCAGCAGATCTGAGCTGGCAAAGTGAGATATGGGGGAAAAGGTAATCACTCATGTAACAGGATCCCAGACAATTCGGGGCTTCAGAAATTGCAACCAAAACCTTGAGCATGGAAGCAAATGCATAACCATCAAAAAGCAGATCAGAAAACTAAGGGGTGCTCATAGTCACCCAATTCACTCGGGGTGAGCTGCTGCTTTCTCATCCTGCTCAACCTTGAGACACTCCTTCAAGGATAACCAGAAGCCAAGAAACCTGAAACAATATAGCTGGTGGGGCAGAGATCTGGTGACCGTGTCAAGGTCCAAATCTGAGTGAAGAGGCCATAGTCTCATGGACAGCATGAGAGGCAAGAGGCAAGTGGACTGCCAGCTACCAAAACCCTCTGGGAATCCAAACAGACCGAGACTAGTCCCTAGGCTGCAGCCCATATTGTCAGAAGACAGGCATGGTTGTCCATTAGATGGTGCAAACATAACCTTACCCTCTAATTGGCAATGAGTCCCTAGCCAACTAGTAATCCTGTGGATTGAGCTTCAGAGACCTTCGTTTTATCCATATTCCCACCTCAACCAGGAATGAGTAAATAAGGGATTCTTCATATTTTAGGTCTGATGAGGATGAGAACTGGGTCTCAGTAACAGCCCTTAATGTCTTAAAATGTCCCTTAGCAGGTTTAAATGCTCTTCCTACAGTATTGGTGCAGAATGAAACTCTGCAGGACTCTGCATGTTTGAACCTGTCATAAACATACAGGTAAGGATAGCATAAAATCCCTCCTTACCTGTAAAGGGTTAACAAGCTCAGATAACCTGGCTGGTACCTGACCAAAAGGACCAATAAGGGGAGAAGATACTTTCAAATCTGTGGGGAAGGTTTTTGTTTTTGTGTGTTCCTTTGTTCTCTCAGAGTCAGCAAGGAACCAGGGCAGGGAAAATGCATCTCCCTAAGCCATATCTGAACTAAGCATCTAATATTGCAGAAATAGTAAGTAATAGTAAGGAAATGTTTTAGATTATCTTTTGTTGTAGCTTGTGAATTTTCCCTGTGCTAAGAGGAAGGTTTATCCCTGTTTTTGTAACTTTAAAGTTTTGCCTGGAGAGGAAATCCTTTGTGTTTTGAATCTTTTTGTTACGCTGTAAAGTTATCTTCCATCCTGATTTTACAGAGGTGATTCTTTTATCTTTTTTAAAATAAATTCTTCTTTTAAGAACCTGATTGATTTTTCATTGTTCTTAAGATCCAAGGGTTTGGGTCTGTGTTCACCTGTACCAATTGGTGAGGATATTATTCTCAAGCCTTCCTCAGGAAAGTGGGTATAGGACTTGGGGGAATAGGACTCCAAGTGGTCCTTTCCCTGATTCTTTGTCAAAATCACTTGGTGGTGGCAGCATACTGTTCAAGGACAAGGTGGAATTTGTGCCTTGAAAGTTTTTAACCTAAGCTGGTAAAAATAAGCATAGAGGGTCTTTCATGCGGGTCCCCATATCTGTACCCCAGAGTTCAGAGTGGGGAAGGAATCCGGACAGAACCCATGGAGGGGAATTATTCATTACAACCTTCTGGATCATCTCTGAGAGGAGGGAACTATGCCACTGGTAAGGCTGTCCCACCAGTTTATGCATGGTCCTGAAGGTGAGCCAACTAAATGTGGGGTTCAAAGGTGATGACAATAGATCCAACTTAGTCACCATGGACAGTTGTGGTGGATCACAACCTGAACATGAGTCAACAATGTGATGCTGTTTCAAATAAACCAAATGCAATTTTAGTTTGCATTAGCAGAGGCATAGCATGCAAGTAATGGGAGGTGATAGTACCACTCTACTTGCACCGGTTAGACCACAGCTAAAGTACTGTGTCCAATTTTGGTGACCGCTGTATAGAAAGGATGTAGAGAAACTGGAAAGGATCCAAAGGCAAGCGACAAAGATGACCTAAGAGATGGAATGCAAGCCATATGAGCAAAGGCTAAAGGTTCTGGATATGTTTAGTTTGGAAAAAAGGAGATTAAGGGAGGGCATGATAGCGGTCTTCAAATACTTGAAAGGCTTCCATAAAAAAAGATGGAGAAAAATTGTTCTCTCTTGCCACGGAGGGCAGGACGAAGCAATGGGTTCAAACTGCATCATAGCAGATTTAGATTAAATCTCAGGAAAAACTTCCTAACTGTAAGAACAGTAGAACAATGGAACAAACTGCCTAAGGAAGTCATGGAATCTCCTTCATTGGAGGTTTTCAAAAAGAAGCTAGGTAGCCATTTGTCTTGGATGGTTTAGACACAACAAATCCTGCATCTTGGCAGGGGGTTAGATTAGATGACCCTTGTGGTCCCTTCTAACCCTGTGGTTCTATGATTCTATGGTTTTATCCATAACCATTACTATGAGGGGACTGATAGCCATAGAAAATAGTACTGTTTTCATGCTTTGCCCACATTTTAAGTCAGAATGACAGGAATTAAATCCATATAATCAATATACAATAGAAGCTGAACCAATACCACTTTCAAAATTACCTTTCCTGAAATGGGAGATTAAAGATTGTATGTAATCTCTGAAGCTATTAATGTCAAGTTTGCTATCAGTATTGCTTAAGTGCTAGTGATGTGTACAGTGCTGTACAATAGATAGATATCCCCTAGAAAACAGGAGATTCAAAAGAAGGTGTAAACTTAACTGTATGCTTAATTTTCCATTGACCCGCTCCTATAAAATATTGAGGTGAGTAAGGTTGACTGTCATTGAATGACTCGGTTAGCTGTTTGTAAGTCTTATTGAAGAAGTGAATTTTAGGCCCTACCGTATTCTAATTCAAATCAGTCCTAACACACTAAGGTTGAGAAATTGTTCCATACCTGAGGCATCATGGAAAAAACCCTACTGAAATAAGAGTTGGAGATGGGACCAAATAAGGTAGTGAGGCTGGCATCACTGGAGAAGTAAAGAGGCTGCAGTAGGGGATAAGTGGATTTTTTTTTTTTCTTGAACAAGGCCCTAACACGACGTTGTTTAAACATTGTCAAATCACTTACCTCTATGTGCGTCAGTTTACCAACCTGAAAAATGAAGGTAAGAATAACATTTGACACTCTACAAAGTACAAAATATGTGTGTTATTGCCTTTATCAAAAAAGTGAAAAAAACAAAACAAAACACTAGAGTAATTAGGCATCTGATTCAATGCCCATTGAAGTCAATTGAAGGGCTCCCATTGACATTAGCTAGTTCTGAATCAGCCCTCATTGAGTATTTCACTATGTGTTGAAGATCAACAAAGACTATGAAAAACATGAACTTATATGTGCGTGTTCCTTTTTATAGGCAAGTGGTAATTTTTTCCCCAATGCAATGACACAGTATTAAAATGCTTTATGGTCAGTACAGCAAATCCATGAATCATGGCAATATACTTTCTCCTCTGGAATAGGTTAAAGAGTCTCTGTTTTCAATGCACAGGGAATGCACTGTCTCTCCTGTTCGGAAGGACAATGCTCTGTGGATTTCTCCACTTAGGAAAGCTGAAGAACACAATTACTTTTGAGAGGCAGTGTCTGCTTTCCTCTTCTAGGGAAGCTGCCGGAGTAATAGGGAGAAGAGAAATTGGGCCAAGGGGATGCACGTGACTGGGAACATGAAAACTAGAAAGTAACATTTTGGGTCCTCACAGTTGGAACCCGACAAACAGCATTTAGCTCAGTCCAAACACAGCAGCTTTAGGATGAATTTCACAAGAAAACTTGCAGCTGTCTGTTAATAATCGATCATTTCAAGTCTGCAATTTCAAAATATTTAAGGAAGTTTTGCACTTGCTTTGGCAAAAAGCAAGTTTTTTAATTCACTAATAAATGGCATGCTGCTTCGTTGTATTGCTGTTGTTGCAACTCAGTATATACGTAGCTAAAGGCCATGTATATAATTAAATTGTTTTTGTTTAAATTTATTTTTTATGATAAAATACTTTAGTGCCACTTGGCCAGGACTCTGTTCCAAAAGAAAACTCATTTGTCCATGGGATATTTCTTGGTTAGGGGATGGCTAGATACGTAAACAAGAAGAGCCAAGCACCAGCCAAGTTTTCAAACTGGCATTCCTTTCTAAGTTCCCATCATCTTCAGACATGTTATTGATGTTGTATTATGAGAACAGAACAGGTGCCTGCAGGTGCTGCATATACTATAGGTGGATTAAAGAAAGCTCGCAAATTATGGCAGCGATTTCCATCAAAAGGTTTTTAATTACACATATGCACCGTGCCAAGTAACAATTGCAAAATCTGGATGGTTTGACTTCCATTTCATGCCTCAAGGGTGTATTATAAAATTGGATTCCTGGATTATTACCTTTGAAAAATAGAAGCTGTCATATGCAACTGACCAAGAATGCTTGCGATGCCTGCCTGTCATATCCTGGCTAGAAAAAAGAAATGCCTGTGTGCCTTTAAAGGAGTCTTTGTCTTTTAATGTAACAGACACAGAGGTCTTCTGCAGGTCCTCCCACTTACTGTTTCTTCCTCCCACTTTCTTGGAATCTTTGCTATAGGCAGGTGGTATCCTCCCTTTTGAAGTGTCCCATAATTCACTGCTTCCTTCTATGACATCCCATATTGCACAGCACCTTCAAAGAGAGGTAGCCACCAGACTGAACCAAAGACTGAAGTGAAATGTGTGACACATGCAGACCCAGCAATGAGACAGCTGAGCATTCATAGAAGCAAACTGCTATATCAGCCACTCCAGCTAAGAGACTTTTTAAAATTACATCTTAGAACCTTCTGTTGTTCATAAGAATACTTCATGGAGACATTCTGTCCCATTTAACATCAGATGAACGGAGATTTTTAGGGTGAGGAGTTTGATTTACTGGGATTTTGACCCTGACACAGGACTTTCAAAATGTCAGGCATATAAATTTAAGGATTATGGTGTCAGGTTTTTGTCATGTGGCCTTAAGTTGGGTCCTGTTAAAAAAAAAATTAAAATGTATCACATCTGGTGTGCTACAGGAGAGAAAAATAAAACCATTCCCAGAGTTTAAAGTGTGGTTATGGTCAGAAAAGTGACTGTGTGAAAATGGCATGTTCTTAGTCAACAGCTCTGTTCTCTGTGTGAAAACCCAATTTCATATGTGTATCTTACTCACAAAAACAAGTTTTTCATTTTTTCTCCTTTTAGCGCTAGACAGCCAATGTAGTTATGGGAGAGCACGCTGGATTCTATACTGTCTCACACATCATAAACAGAATTGTTAACTAAATTCCAGTTGCAGAATCTTTTTATTGCAGATGAGGATGAGGTATGAGCCAGTTTGGCTTTCAGTACCCAGGCTGAGTATATAGCCCTGGTAAATATTAAAACAACAACAACAAAATTTTGCTTGTAAACTGAGCAAATTTGATCTGGAAATCATTGAGACAATAAACATGAAAACCTAGAATGGCATTTTAACAGGATGATATTTTCAGATCATAACCACACTTAAAACCAGTTCAAAGAGAAATGATCAAAAAAAAAAAAAAAAAAGAGGGCAAACCCATCCTAAAAAAAAATACAGCTGAAACTTAGTTCTCTCTGGTTTGTTAAATGAAGGTTGATGAACATTAGAGAGCAGTGAGGAACTGATGTAATGTAAACAAAAGGCTCAAAATCATCTGTTAATTTTTATTGCTTGTGTTATGTCTGTCATAAGAGAGAGATGAAATCCTGCCTTTTCCTTTTGTCCCTCTCCAGGCTGCTCTAAGGGCAGTGAGCAGACCTTAATGTCATGATGTTAGCACTAAGTGCATGCAGTACTTACTTTTCCATTGCTGTTAAAGTGTCGACAGGAGCTGTCCAATGGGTTTTTTTCACACTCATTTCCCATGTCTCTCTTTGTCCCTGTACTCCCGAGTTGCAGATAACATAAAAATATGAGTATTCATTGTGTTGTCCTAGTATGAGTAGGATCACATCTCTGAAGTTCAGGAGATGTACTCTTTTCTGGAATGTATTGGTCCTCTGTATAGAAATATGCATTTAAAGATGCCAGGTAAGAATTTGGTCCTTAACATATTTAAGGACTATGGGCCACATTCTGAGATGGTGTGTGGGAGGGTGTAAGATACATCTCAATAAATTTCCAAGGAAATCTAGGTTGGTGAAGTTCAACATGTGGAAGAGCTGGAACAAGCTTTAGGCTTACTTAAGCTATCTTAGACTTCCTTCTGAATACAGCCTTATATCTTTTGAGGCGATGGGATTCAAATAAGTTTTCCCCATATTGACATTTCATTGGTTTACCAATTAGTATTTTATATGGGGGAAAAGGGAATAACTAGCAGTGTTGGTTAATATCATTGGCTTCATCTTTCTGGCTTTAGAAGTTATTGTTCTTCAGTTTCCATGTGTTCTTTCCTACAATATTTCATTTGCACTTGTTCTTCCTGTGATGGAGGTCCCAAAGGAAAATACTATATCATGTGAATAGTATACACACGACAGTCTATTATTTTGTATGGTTATTAACCTCTGTGGAATTAAGAGCTTTCTGTTTTGCCTTAATGCAATATCCATAAGTATGTTCTCATAGAGAAAAATTACCACATGAGAGTACCAAATAACTTTGTAGCATTTTCAGTATCCAGATCAGGACTTTGAACTACTGTAATTTTTCTCAAGACATAAAAATGGCTCAGTCTGAGTGCTTCTAAACTATGGAGTGTTTGGAATGTGGATCATTATCCAAAATTTGGCAGGCCTAGCCTTTGTTAAAACTGCTCTATATCGATATTTGAAATGTATGTTACAACAGATTGATTATAAAATGCTCTGGATGTTGAAGCAATCATGAAACCCTACCAGTCGCTGAGCATTCTCAATTTTGCAATTTTGTTATTTATTCAAAATTGACCTTACACATTTTTGCTGTATCTGTTGGACTGTTCTATTTTCAGATTACGTGAGTGTGAGAACCCTTTTATATAAAATTATTTGGCCATTTTTGTTGTTTCATTCTTTAGTGAATTTTTACAAAGGTTAGAAGAAATCAGTTTTAATTAGGCATGGCCCCACACAAACACACCTGACATCTCAACAATTGTCCTTCTCAGGGGGGCGGGCACCATATTGGTACATAAGTAATTCCTAATTCCTGCCTCCTTTACCCTGTCCCTTGACTACATTTTTCACAGTGCTGCTAAGTTACCCGTGCATGAATCACAGATTACTTGCACTCAAAATATTGCTGAAAAGGGCTTAAAATCATACCAATTGCACAAAGTGCCGTTTTCAAAGACTCATAATTAGGTGAAATCAAAACGAAATGTCACTGACCACAACACTTTTTGTAGAAGGCTGTGTCCACTCCATGCCAAATTTCTCCTCTCTTTCTATAGTGTCCCTGGAGCTAGGGCCATCAAAAGACATTGCAAGAATTTTATCGTGTGGAATTTTTCCCTTCACTTTCCTTGTACTTCACAATGAATTATATGTGTTGAGTCAAACTTAAAAAAAAAAATCACCTTCAGGCAAAGACAAGGCCTACAAAATGTAGTAAGGGGTAGCAGCTTCAGAAAGCTGTTAGTGACTAAAAGCAAGAGTTGACTTTTGTGACTTTAACTGCAAGACTTTCCTTCTCTCTAAGGCCTACCATTTAAGGATCTCAGATCTTACAAATATTACTGAATTAAGCCTCACGATATTCCAGTGAAGTCAGTAAGTAATAATATCCCTATTTTATTGACGAGGAAACGGAGGCACAGAGAAATTGCGTGACTTGCCCATGATCACTCAGGAGTTAAATGACTTGCCCGAGGTTACACCAAATATCTATGGCACAGCCAAGAGCATCTGATATGTGTAATTTTTTCTCCCCGAGATACAGGCCACATCCCATAGGCTGTGGCTGTGTTTGCAAGCCAAAGGTGAATGCTGGCAGCTCTGAAATCCATCTGGTCACTCTTGTGCTGTTTAGCTACAAGCAGTGCATTCATTGCAATCTGGCTGAGATAGCAACATGGGGAAGGAGGGAAAGGTTATAGATGCATTACTATATCAACAGGACTCCGTTCGAAGTTCTGCAGTCTCACTGACTAAATCAAGTAAGTAATTAACTTAGACGATACAGTGGACAGGATAGTACCACAACAAGCACCTTTTCCTCAGAGGATTATCCCTGCAATAGTCAAAAGTTTGTCTTGTGGTTACCTGCCATACTCTTCTGTGTACAACGAGGTTCGACCAACTTGTGGCCATTGCCGGACTGGGGTTCAACAGGCTGCCTTAAACATATCTGGCAACCCACTCAATACCACAGCTGTGCTACATTGAATCCAGATTAAGAAAACAAGCCTTGAGGCTGAGCATAAACATAGTCATAGAATTGCAGGACAAGTGGACAGACACTTGACTACATGAAGTGTCCCAACTCCCTGGGGTGCCATTGGGAAAAGCCTAATCTCAGCCACTGGCAGTAGCTTTCATAAACAAACCACACTTTGCGTCTCTGAGTTTCACAAAGATCACAAGCAGCCTACATACTAATAAAGCTTAAAGACCAAATAAATGTGTGGTTTACCTCCCGGGGTCTCTCCCCCAGTCTTATTATCACTGACAATGGAGCCAGTGATTTTAAGAACAGTGAGCAGTGGCTAAGTTGTACAAGGGCCAATAAAACAAAAGTCTTTCTTCTCGGATTTTAAATTAAAAAGTTTGAATTTTTGGTTCTTTAGAAAAATTGTGGTACAATTCTTAAGTTAGCCATCACCGCCACATGACAGTCCTGTAAACCAGCTGCTGTGTATAAACAAAATACAGTATAAATAAATTGCCGGTTTTAGAAGCATCTTTAGTGTTCTTGTCAGTAAGACAATGTTTTTTGCTTTCACATTTTAACATTTTTTTGGAAGGGAAGACAGTATTGAAGATGTAACAGTGTGTCTTTAAAATATCCTACATGGTTACCATTATTTGTATAACACCTGCACCAGTACAAAAGTATGTACCCCGTATGTGCGCACTAACACAGGCACATTTATGCTGGCAGGAACGGCATGAGTACTGGAGTAAACATCTCCTGGAACTTTGCAGTTCTCTTCTTAGCAACAGCATGAGATCTTCAGGAGAGCCGCTTTGGGGAATATTTTTTCCTATTCTCCTCCCTCGTCACTCTGCTTCTGCCACCATCTGGTAAATTTGATGTTGTTCTTGTTTGGCCACACCTCCCTCACACTGTCTTCATACCCTCAGTTTATTCTTTCCTCCTTTCCAACAGCCCTATGCTCAATGCTCCCAATGATCATGCAAGCAAGCTGGAATTTTTTTAATTTTTTTTTTATTGGCTTAGTAAGCACACCACAGAGGATGTTTACGTCGGAAGTAAAGCCTGACATGAACCTAATAGGCAAATGGAGGACTGGTCCCAGATTTTTTAAGAGAGCATAGAGGGGTTTATATGCCAGAATTTCATCTCTGGTGACCGACACAATGCGCTTTAATTGATTCCTGCACAGTGTCTTATACTGATGAAAGGGACGCGTCCCAGAGAAACTCAGTCATCAGAAGTTTCACGTGCATATGCACAAATGGACTTGAAATGATTGCAGTGAGACTCCAGATCCTGCCTCAGTTCCACAATGAGCTCCAATTAACTATTTTACCAGACCCCATCTCTCATGATAATCATGACATCAGTTGACTACGCCCTGATTAATATTCCTTCCCTAAAACTGTATCTGTACTGGTTTCTCAGTAACAAGTGGGAAAAAAATCCAGCCTTCTTTCTTCAAGTAATATTGAAATATATTATTCTGGCATCAAAATTAAATTAGCAGGAAGCTAGCATTTTAGATTTGTACAGTAGACTTCCTTTTTGAAGTGGGGACCACAAAGTTCTCCTGTGCTTGTGCCTAAAAAGATATGCAGCAGAAAGACCAAAAAAATCTCAATAACTGTGTTTAATATTTGCTTGGTTGTGTCTGGATATCATAAAGACTGTGGTCAGAGTAACTGGTATTATACTGTGTCTGATGCATGCCCTCATTATTCTTGATTTCTGAATTTTTAAACAGTAAATTTCAAGTGGACATCAACCCTAACCTTACCAAAGATTGTTTTCTCACCAATCAAGCCATTAAATTATTGTATCAGACTGATCTTCACACAAGTTTTTCTTTTCTTTCTTTTTCCCTTGCTGCATGAAAGTTAAATGAGTACTTCTACTGAGGATTTCCCAGACTGGGGAAAGTGGTTTTCTCATCTTGCTGTCACCAGAAAAAAGTATAGTTCAAAACAGACCAGGTTTTTTCAACTTTACAATGGAGACAAGATTTAACCGCTTTTGAGTTTAAAAGCAGAACTTTTAGACTGAGCCTTTGTGAAAACAGGTAATGCCATGCTTTTGACATGTGTCAGGTTGACAATGCAGGGATGTGTTCCTTGTCTACTGACAGAACAACTACAGCACAGACAGCAGCAGTGCAATTTTCCCCATGCTGCTGTGCCTGCTTTAATCAGTGTGGCAAGAAGGTAGATCATGCCTCTTGACTTATTATCCTTAGCCTTTCTGTGGAAACTGTCAATAAAGATGCCAGTTACAGAGGGTGATCTTTGTGGCTTGGACAGCAGTCCACTGAAAAAAGGACTAAGGCCACCTTGCTTCGCAAAGGCCAATAAATAATTGTCAGATTGTCATGACTTCAGTCGCTTAGTGTTTTAAACCAGATTCAGACTGGTGTTTTGTGGATGAAAGTCTCTGTATCTGATTCATCAGTTCCTTAATCTATCTAGTTCCCCATTTGTTAACTTGTAATGCTTCAGCCTGGGCTGAATAAAAACTTCATTCACTTTTTGTATAGGTACCTAGCAATGGCTAATGAACCCTCCCTACAATACAGGGAACAGCTTTGGTCCAGATCCTCAGCTGCTATAAACTGGTGTTTCCATGAAGTCAATGGTGTTATGCCTATTTTACACCCACTGGAGGTCAGATCCTGAAAAAATTAATTGCCAATGTGTGAATATCTCACTTATACTGGTGAGCAGTAACTCATCTGACTGATCCTATTAGACTGAATGAGACAACCTGGGTGAGAAACCTGTCACCAGTGTGAGCAAGGAGTTTACAATATGCTCTTCAGTTTTTTGTGATTCATAGATTCATAGACTCTAGGACTGGAAGGGACCTCGAGAGGTCATCGAGTCCAGTCCCCTGCCCTCATGGCAGGTCCAAATACTGTCTAGACCATCCCTGATAGACATTTATCTAACCTACTCTTAAATATCTCCAGAGATGGAGATTCCACAACCTCCCTAGGCAGTTTATTCCAATGTTTAACCTATTTAGTGTGATAGGTGAGGATTTTTCAGAACATTCCTTCTTTTACTAGTAGCTGTGAGATAGGAAAGAATAAGATATCTATCTCTTTGCCTGGCAGAATAAATGCCATTTAAAATTAATTGTTTTTTAGGTTTGCACATCACTTGGTGTTTCACAACATGAAAAATATTTAAAAAATTAAAAAAAACATTTGAAATTATCTCCTGTTGCACTTCCAAATCCATCTTTATTAGGGATGAATGACCAAGTTTGGAGAAAATAAGAAACTTCCTACCCCAACTGAACCTTTATTCATTACTTGAACCAAATCTTTTTTTAAGATGCTGTGTTGTATGTGTATTTTTTTTTTAATTTCCACTTTTAGTCTAAGACAAAAACCTTAAAAGTTCCAAAATACTATAAGAAAGTGGCCTACATTTCTGGGAGTTCAGTGTTCGGGTGCCCAATTCAAAACATCCTGGACCAGGCTGATTTTAAGAAAGTTCTGAGTATTTTACCCTCTGCAAATCCTCCAAGGTGTCTCCCATTAGGCACTCAAAATTACTAGTCATTTTTGAAAATTTAGACCAGTATATCACAGCTAGAAGCAGAATTGCCAGAAACCTCATACCTGTGAGATTTTTGCTGAATGTTGCAAAATCAGGATGTGCAAATTAACTACTGATAAGTATACAAATCTTTGGGATGTTTTTTTCTAAATTAAACTTGAATTCCAAGCCTTTTGACATTCACTTATCACTAATCCTTATGTGAAATGACTAGGATATTGGATTGCAATTTGCAGGGAGAAAAAGCAGTGTCATTTACAGGACAATTTCTTATAGAGTATATATGTCTTTTCAACTCTGCAGACCTATTTGAATGCATTGGTGTTCTATTTTGCTGGGTATAGCATGATTGCATGGTGTTTATTCAAACCTTGTGTGTTCACATGAGTTTGACACTAATCAGCTGTAACTGCATAATTACAGATCATTCCTTATACAGATTACTGATACAAAGGCAATACAGTGCATAAAACACTATGCTGCCCATGGCATTCCTAAATAATAACTTCTGCATGGGCAGTGGGTGAAGCTTCCCCTGGGGGAGGCTAGCTTCCTGTCCCACCTCTTCCACCCACAGCCGTGCCCATACTTAACCCTAGGCTTCACCCCAGGCCTCACCCCTGGTTGGCCCCCTCCTGCCACTCACCATGTTCCTCCTCTCCTCCCCTCTCTCCCATGACACCCCCACACCCTGCCCACAGGAACACAGTGAGTGGGCCTTGTGGGGGAAGGGAGTGGAAGAGAGGAGGGACGCAGGGCGGTGTGGGCCTTGTGGGGGAGGAGAGGAGAGGAGAGGAGGGATGCGGCAATCAGCGGGGACCTCAGAAGAGGTGGGGTAGAATGGAGGAGAGGAGGGATTCAGCCAGGCAGCAGCGGGTGGTGGGAGCCTTGGGGAAGGGGTGGAGCGGGGACAGGAAGAGGCCCAGGTGTCCAGCAGTGGGTCTGCGGTGGCTGCACTGGGGAGGCTGAGTCTCCACTGGCCTATTATACCAGCCATCTATGAGGTTCCGGAATGCTTATCTTAAATTCCATCTCGCTATTACTTTGGCACATTTATGTAAGTGGATTTGTCAACAAATAATAATCAGAACCCAACAGGCAATGTTTCATTCAAGTTATGTCATTGCACTCCAAATTTTATCCTCTATATTCTAGGGAGAAAAAAGAGGCCAAAAAATCTAGTATAAAATTTTCTAGCAATAATTTTCTGTTTTCAATCCATAAAGGAGAGGTCTAATGGTTAGAGCAGGGTCCTGGCAGTAGGGAGACCTGGATGAAATGGTTAATTACTGTAGGTGTCATTCTTCAAGATATGATGCAGACATGTATTTCACTTAAATGTGTACATGCCTAGTGTGCCTGGAGATTTTGCCAGCAGTACCTGTAGAGGGGTGGCTTGTAGCTGTGGCCCCTCCCCTGGCTATATGAGCTGACGCCGTCCCAACCCCCCTCAGATCCTTTGCACTGAACATCCCTGTGGCAGACTCTGATACAGGGGGGACAGAGGGTGGATCGTGAAATACATGTCTGCATCACATTTCGAAGAACCACATTTACAGTAAGTAACTTTCTTCTTCTTCAAGTAGATGCAAACATGTATCCCACTTAGGTGACTCACAAGCAGTACCCCATGCAGGAGTGGTGGGAGGGTGGGGGCTTACAGTCTATCTATCAAAATAGGGATCACAGGACTTCCCCTTCTGAAACCTGCATCCGCTCTGGAAGATGTGGCACTAGTATAATGGTCTGTAAATGTATGGGTGGATGACCACGAGGCCACCCTGCAAATGTCTAATGTGGAAATGTCACTGAAGAAGACCATTGGGATTTCTTGCGCTCTTGTCGAATGATCTTGTAAATGGAGGAGACATAGCCAAAGCTATCCCATATGCAGTCTTGATACAGATTATCCATCCAGAGATGGTCTGTGCAGAGACTTGCCCCTTCATGTGGGACTTGCACAGTGCTTGCCCCTTCATGCGGTATGCATATGACATAGACAGGCGAAGTGAAGCATGAAACAGTTCAGTCCAGATAAAAGGCTAGACATCGCCTGACAGCCAAAATATGAAGGCGCTGTTCCTCTGGGGATGAATGTGGCTTAGGGAATAACACGGGTAAATACACTGCTTGGTTCACATGAAACTGAGAGACCACTTTGGATAATTTTTGGATGTGGTCATAAAGTTACCTTCTCTTTGGAGAACTGTGTGTAAGGAGGCCCCATCATCAAAGCCTGCAAATAAGGCCTTGTCTTCACTACCGAGGTAAGTTGACCTAAGTTATGCTACTCTAGCTACGTGAATAACGTAGCTGGAGTCGATGCAGCTTAGGTCAACTTACCGCGGTGTATTCACTGCGCTGAGTCGATGGGAGACGCTCTCTGGTTGACTTCCCTTACTCTTCTCAGAGAGGTAGAGTACTGGAGTTGACCGGAGAGCACTCTGCTGTTGATTTAATGGGTCTTCACTAGCAATGAGGAATGTGGTTTTCTGACACAAGAGGGGCAGTGGACAGGACACAGAAAACTACCTGCTGAGATGGTCCATGAGATGATTTTGCATCCTAGGTAAATGGATAGCTACCAGAGTAATGTCCTCCTCAACGCAAAACTGCCACAGATAGATCACTTCTAGGCAGAGCAACATGGAGTGCGCTCCCCCTTGTTTGTTCATGTAGTACATTGTGATGGTATTGCAGTGAGTATGTGAACGAGTGAGTATCCTGTTGCAGTCCTGGAAGGCATGGTATGCATTGTGGATGTCCTGAAGCTCCAGCACGTACATATGGAGTGAGGCTTCCAGCTCTGACCTCAGTCCCTCATACTGGCTCTGACCCCCACTACTAGAAGGGGATGCAATGCCGACAGACAGGAAGGTTCAGTAGTAGGGGGTAGTAAGAGGTAGCAGGCCACAGTGACATGCTGGCCACCGCTTCCTGCAGCTCCCATTGGCCAGAAATGGTGAACCGCGGCCACTGGGAGCTGCAGGTGGCCATGCCTGTGGACAGTCAATGTAAACAAACTGTCTCACGGGCCGCCAACGGATTACCCTGATGGGCCGAGTGCAGCCCACGGGCCACAGGTTGCTTGCAACTGATTTGGTATCTTTGGATGAAAGTTGCTATATCAGTTGAAAGGGTTATTAAAGGACAAGATTTTAAGTACATATTTAATGAGGATCAGCATGACCTTTGAATATATCATAGAATAGAGAAAATACTGAAAAAGAGTCATTCAGATGAATTGTCCTTACTTAGTGGAGGCAGCTGAAATCATAAGTGCTGGAACTAGGGATGCTGCCACCCCCCCCTCTTGAAGTGGTTTCCTTCATATACAGGATTCGCAGTTTAGTTCAATGGCTCTTAGCACCCCCACTGTACACATTGCTCCAGCACCCCTGACTGAAATGTAAAAGGTGAAATGTTGCCCAGAAAGCTTCGTATTGGATGCCTTCCTTTTTTCCTTTGATCTTTTAGAAGGAGGAGACTTGTCATGATCTCTAAATATTGTGTCTCCGTGAGTTCTAATGGGGATCTTACTTACATTTCATGCTTTGGGAAGCAAATGTTATTCCAGTCAGGGGGTCTCTCAGAAGCTAGGGGAGGAGGACCTCTTTATTAGTTCACAGAGTTCTAGAACAAAGACATTAGTATGGATTTATTTTTCTGAATCATTTATGAGGTTTTGTTTTAGGGGTGAGGGAAAGCGTGTAAAAATGCTAAATATTCCATTGACCCTGATCTGGTGTAAAAGAAAGGAGGTGTGAATAATAAAAAATCGGGCGACACAATTCTCTCAGCCCCAGGTGGTGGGAATATTGTGCATTTGCTCTCACATAAGAGGAAAGCAGAAAGGCAGAGCTGCTGTTCATTTGCAACGGGAGGTGTCATCAATTCTAAAAAATGTCGGCATTCTCAGGGTGTCTGTACCATTACACACTTAGAAACGTTCTCCAAATGCTGAAAAATTTCAAGTAGCAGCTTTAGTCATCCCGATTCAAATCAGTTTAGAAACTTTTTTCTTCTGTACTTTCATGTCTCAGCATTAGCACAGCATTCCTGCTGTTCGCCACAGGCAACCAGGCCTCTTGGGTTTGAATCTTCCAACGTTGCCATGCTCCCCCTTCCTAGGATTTGATTAAAGGAGGGATCAGTTTTGACACTTTGTTGCCCATCTCTTTTTGAAATGAGGACTGGAGCCTCCACAGAGCTGAGTATTCCCCTTTCTCATAGCCTAATGTTTCCATAGAAATCTTTTACAGTGTTTTAATAGAGTGTGGGTAATAAGAAGGTTTGTTGACACGTTTATTTTGCCAGGTTTTTTAACAATCTGATTAATTTCTCCCTAATATTACCTTCTTTAAAAAAAATATATCAACCACCGGAAGAGTCCACAATATGCTAACAAATTTCACACACTATGTCTCTGGTGCACTTGCAGCACCCACCTGTTTCCATGACTCCCTAAACTCACTCTTTCCTTCTCTACATTTTTTTTCCCTAAAGGGAGAGCATCATGATGTCCCCAAAAGCCCTTTTCTACATAAAATTAGCAGTAAGAAATCTACAACGATGACAAAGAGCCCTTAAATTGAGATATTGGGTTCTGTATGACTCATCAGAAACTCTCCCTCTGAATCAAATTGCTTACTAACTGCTGGCTGCATTACAGGGAAAGAAAGGTGTGAGTAACCCATGCCACTCATCGTCAGAACTTTGAGAGCCCTTTGGAGATCCCACGTTGATGCCGAATACATCTTGTTTTAGGGGGTGTTAGATTAAATGTTGGATGACTCATTGCCTCCTGCTGTCTCCCTGCAATGTGGGCACAACACTTGCACATTTGAATGCAGTGCTTTTTAATCTACTCCATCTAACGTCCATCCTCCTCCTTTTTTGTCACCACATAAACCTGATGCACCCAGTTACCTTGTAAAATGTTCCATCCCGACCATTTCATACTGGTTCCTTATTAGGCTTCAAAGTTGTATTCCAAAGTCCCTGAGTGTAATAATTCTAGCTTCTAGCAGCAGACTTGTAGAAATGTGTGGCTGTTTTTACATAAACTTGAGTAAACCCTATTCACGATTTTGTCAGTGTGCGTGAGCTCTGGTAGCTTTTATTTTCTTCTGTTCTCAAAGGAAAAGCAGGCAGGTGGCCTATTTCAGTTCAGTAGGAGGAGACAACAAATAATGACAACACTGACTAGTACTGACTTGTTTAAAAATTAATAAATTCCATCTGACTGGAGTGAAGAATCAATTTCCTAGGATTTATATATTTTTTAGGAGGTCACAGGGCCATTTCCCCCAAGAAACATGTTCGGAGTGACTTTTATATGTTCTTGAACCTAAACAATGATTTGGGTTTCTACTTAATGAAATGATGAGCCACTCATACCTTCACCCAAATAGGTTTCCCCATCCTTACTGCATTTCTGACCTTGGGGAAGTTCAATAAATAGAGAGATTTGAAGCCAATATGTTACTCAGCAGAAAGTGCATATTGCTGCTGGACCCTATAATGCATTTCAGCAAAGGTCAACTCATTCCATAACCAAACATTGACATCAGATTGGTCCAGATGTTAGGTTTTTTTTTTTTTTTCAAACTGTTTTTCCTCATTCTGGTTCTCTCTAATCCCAAGGCATTCTGTTAGTAAGGTGATCTGATACTTTAGAACCAACAGAAAGCCACAGGCCTAGCATAGTCTACTACTAGTAGTCTTTTTTCATTTCACTGGTAACTACAGGGCTCCTTCACTGTCACCTTCCATGAATTATGGTATGAAGCTACTTCTGATACACTGGATTCCAGCTCCACAGGAGTGAATAAGCCCCTTTTTATAGCATACACGTCACATATCACAAATGCCTTGTATCATGAATGCTCTTGTGATTGTGCTGTATTATTTTCAGTGTTATCGGAACGAACTGGCACAATTAGAACAAAAACTCTTATGGCCTCTGGAGAATGGCTTCTGATGACAAGATCCCAGATAGGGCCAAGTAACCTTGTACAGCTCTGACCTCTCCAAAAGTCCTAATTGGCAAATCAGAACAATGGTTTGGATAACTGGGGTCTATTGCCAGAATGTATAGGAACCTAGAAATTGTGCTCAATGACCATAGAGTCACTATGTTCATCACAAGATATAAGACCCACCTTTTCAAGGTGGCCTTTCCACAACAGCCATAGTACCACCAGGGTGACCAGACAGGGCCGGCATTAGGGGATGGCAAGCAGGGCAATTGTCCTGGGCGACACACCACAGGGGGCCCCACAAAGCTAAGTTGCTCAGCCTTCGGCTTCATCCCCGGGCAGTGGGGCTTGGGCTTGGGCTTTCTGCCCTGGGCCCCACCGAGTCTAATGCCAACTCTGTGGACAGACACATTTATTTTCAAAGTATACACCAATGGCCTTGGGAAGAAGAGGCTGGAGAATATGGGCCTTTATATGCTAATATAATTTTTATGTAATTTCCTTACATTTAGATTAGGAGCTCAGGAATTGTGCTAAAACTAAAATTCCTTGATTAGAAGACAGAAACTGCTTATACAAATAAATGTGTGTTTGCGGAAGATTTGACAGAACATAATGAAGTTAAATAGTGATCTGGATTGAGGGAAATTCTGAAACTGGTATTATTTTTCTAACTGTTGGCATATATTGAGTGACACTGGGTAATTCTTTTACAATGAATAATGGATAATTTTGTCAAGCATAGTGTAATTTATGCAAATGATCCAAATCTAGCTGCCTTACAACGTTGGTATTCCCTCCTGTAAGATCTGGCTGATGCTGAAATAACAAAAGCTGGGTGCAGAAAGGAGAGAATGGGGGAGGCAGCACACCTGGGTTTTATTCCCATGGGCTTTCCCATTAAGACCTTGTCTACATACAAATGTTGTGTCTCCCTGTTCTAGGGCTGGAATGCAGCCGGTACACTAAAGGGGAAAGGCCTTGTGTCCCATTCTCTAGATCACAGGAGATATCCAGTCCTGCAGCCTTGGGTGCTGGATTGGAACCAGTTACCTATATTCCATCCTGGAAACTCTAACATCAGTTTAAATAACAGAAGCAAGTTAAACCAATGTATCCACACACAAAGTTGCACTGGTTTAATTAAACCAATCCAACATCCTACATTTAGTTACGCCAGTGCAACATTGTGTGTGGGTCAGGCCTACCTCACTGTGTGAATGTGGGCATGTCACTTAACCATGCTGTGCTTCAAATTACTGCTCTATAACATACGCATCATAATACTTACCTACATGACAAGGGTGTTGTTGTGAGCCTTCGGAATGCTGTGAAGTTCTTTGAGATCCTTAGATGTAAAGATACTATAGAAAAGCAAGATGTTGTTGTTGAATAGTACAGAAGGATATTGGGAGTGTGGAACACGTTGATTCGTGTCTTTTAGTGAAGTATTATTTTTAGACTATCTAAAATTGTCGTACAAGAAAAAAGAAGATGAAAAATGTCCCTCCTATATATAGTATAAATGAAGGTTGTAATTCAGAAAGTATAAAGAGGTTCAGTAGTAAACATACCATGGAAGAAGTGGGCTGTAGTCCACGAAAGCTTATGCTCTAATAAATTTGTTAGTCTCTAAGGGGCCACAAGTACTCCTGTTCTTTATACCATGGAAATGAAAACTTATTCTGGGTATTCTTTATTACAATATGGTAACTTATTTTGCACGTAAGTTATTCCAAGCAATAAGAGAGAAGAATGGATCCAACCACTAACTGTGACAATTTGATCCTTTCCTACATTATTTTGTTTACTTACACATTTGACTGACCACATAAATACGTTTCCTCCAAATAGGAGTCAATAGCCTCACCTGTGAATTTGGCGGTTGACTAAAACATGCTGACTTAAAGCTAAGAAGCAGTTTCAGATTTTTCATCTCTGGAGTGGCATGTCCCGCCCTGTGCTGGAGTGAAAAAGACACAGTAGTTAGGGTAAACTTTCCAGCAACAGGTGCTATCTGCTATGTTTCAAATTGTGCCACACAAATGAAAACCTATGCCAACATGTGCTGGAAGTTTAATATCTTTTAACATACCCAAGTGGACTGACTGACTGTGTCTGGAGCTGCACAGTTGTGCAAGGGAGGGAGTGGCAATGCTTATGCAGGATAAGCTCTACATGAATCTGAACTCCCCAGAGGAGGTAGGACTATGGGCCCAACCCTCTCTACTGCCATCAGATAAGCCAATGGAGCTCTCAAAGGATTGCACAGCCACTCTTGGAGTCACAATACCTCCAGAAGCAGCTTTGTACAGTGAACGCACGGTATTGCCCCCAAAAAACAGTCTGGTCCTAAACGATTAGTGCATGTACTGTAATGGCAGCAGTATAGTTCTATTAATTATTTAGCTCTGTGTTTAAGTTTAGGGCATTTCAACTTTAAGGAGAATGGGAAGAGAAAGCATTTTTGGAAGGAGAAGCAGGAAGTTGAGACAGAGAGAGAGAGAGAGCCGGGAACCAGATACCTAGTTCAGTTTCACAGACTGGTAAATAAAACAATGTGTGTGCTTGTAAAAAAACAGGTGAGCTTTCTGTGACACCCAAGGTATGACAAAAACAGAAAGGTAGATGATTTGCAGACTCTCCATGCACTGTCTTCTTCTGACACAGCTTATGAAGGGCAAAATTATATTGCTCCTGAAAGGAGCCCCTTCCCTCTCTAACACACCCCTACAGAAAGTAACAATAACTTGGTTACCAGTGCTCTCTGTGATAGGGAGAGAAGGCCCTGACTAGCTATGCCAAGCTTACTGAATGGCCCAGAGGAGATGTGGTGGCCATGGCCCTTGTTGTATAATGCCATCTAGCAGGATGTTGGCTAGAAAGAGAAGGGTTTGGGGACTGTCTGAGTGAGAAACTAATTTCAGTATCATCTCTATGTTCTTGAAGGAGCAGTTAAATAAAAATTCATTGAAACCCAAGACTCCCTGCTTCTTCAGGAATAGCACAACCCTGCCCCTTGGCACACTGGATAGTGCTAGAAAAGCTGTGCTGGGGGGAGAGCTGGTTATACCCTTTAAAAGGTATAAAAAGGGCTGCCATTTCCATGCTTTGCTAAGGTATAATTTTTTTAGGGCAGAATTTTAAAGGTATTTAGGTACCTAACTCCTATTGAACTAATTGCCTAAATACTTGTAAAAGTCTGGCCCTTGGAGAGACACTGTGATCCCTCACAGTGTCTCTGAAAGAGTAATGAGTTAGAGAGGTATACCGGATGAGTTAGAGGGGTATATTGTTCCTGAGGACTGTATCTCAGGTAACTCGCTTCATCCCTCTCCTCAGCACAGCTCTGCCTCTTAACTGACACGAATAAGCCCTTATTTTGTGTGCACACGATGGTCCAACAAAATTTGTAATTACCTTTTTGTCCCACCTAGAGTGGATTCTCCCTTCTAAATGACTGGTGTGTCACATCTTGAGATCATTACAACTTAGTTGCAAATGGTGTTGGGTAAATTTATTGTAAAAATGCCTGCTGACAAAGGTGGTGTAACACTGTTTCACTAAGCATGGCAAACAATAAATGGAGGCATGCAACATACTCCTGTGCAAGTCCAAATCTCAAGAGGTATGGTCACCAAATGTGTAAAAAATGTAGCCGCACAAAGTACACTGAGGTATGGTCTTCAGTTTTACCATGGTTTTCTGTGGACAGGTTTTGGCTTGTGCTAAAAGCCTGTCTTGCAAAAATGTTGGAAGTATTTAAGTACTTTACCTATGGCTACTGGTTTCTGGCATTTCATTGCTTTAAAAACATCACTGAGATATTTTGGCCTTTTTGCATGAAGGAGTAGTCATGTGCTACTTGAGGCTTGTGGCACACCTTCCAGTCCCTGTGTCCTCTGTCATTCCCAACCCATAGAAGGTTTTTAAAATATTTAAATCAGTATATGTCAGTAAATTATACTTTTCCCATCAAAAGTTTGCAAGAAACTTTTGGTCTGAAGTAAACCAGATCCTTAAACAAAGCCACTTCACGTTTTTAGTAAAAACTGGAAAGAAGAAAGAAGTAAGTGTGAGATGTTGTACGGTTTCCTGAAGAACATCTGAATATTGGATGCTGTAAGGAGACACACAGCTTCTTCAGCTGAATCTTTTTGTCAGAATTACAAGGAATTGAAGGAGGAATGAAAATCAGGTTCTCTTTCGCAATAGCTGCTAATATGACAACACCAGAAAAATTGATTCTTATTTAATCTGCTTCTGAGAAGGTTTACGTATGTATAAATCACAAAATGATCACATTGATCTTTATAAAGTGCCAACCAGAGCTGGTCAAGAACAAGATGACAGTTTTCTTGACAATTTTATTCCATTTTTTTTCATAAAACTTCACATTTCAGGAACAAAAATGTCATTGAAATTTCTTTTTTTGACCAGCTGCTTGAAAATGGGATGACTTTTTTTCTGAATTTTGTGTCCCTTTTTCCATTGAAATTTTAATTGAGTTTTGAAACTTTTCTTGCCAGCTTGAATGCCATCTAATCTAAGGAGTGATGTAAAAGCAAAGTCCTGCCCACTTGAGGCTGTTAAAGCTCTATCTGATGGTACTTTTTACCAAAGTAGCATTACAGAACCCATGTCCAGTCCAGATTCCATTAAAAGGGCATTTTACTGGATGGTGTCCTGGCCCCATTCAACTCCAGGAGAGTTTTGCCATTGATTTGAATGGGACCAGGATGCTACATTGTGCCTAAATAAATTCTCCCACAACTGAATAAGTTATTGTATCCTAAACTGTTGTATAGAGTTCCTGTGCTGAATTATACAATTTCTGTGTGCCGTTAGAAAGGCGGCTACATTTTAGTGCAGAGTAAAATGTCCCAATTATATTTGTAATGCACTTTGGTTTCCCCAAAACGAAAACATATAAGAGCCAAAACTTATATGTACATGCATTATTGCATATAAGATACCATTATTTTTAGGATAACTTCCTTCAAATTTTTTGTAACAAGTTTCCTGTTATTTTTTACGTTGAAACACTGTAATTAACTGGGCCCACTTGTCAGTTAAGATAAATGATGAGAGAACAAATAATATTGCTAGTGCAAAAATGATTGTTTGAACTTATGTTATCCTTCTTGTTCTGAAAAGCTCATTTTAACAGACTTTTGTGTGGCCTCTTCTTGCACGTTCATTCGTTCTCAGATTATTTTATTATTGGACAAAACCAGAAAGTGCAGAGGTGATGCAACTCAAAAGGGGGGAAAAATTAACCAATTTTTTACAAAATTCAAAAAAAATGCAGGCACAGTTTGAATTTTAGGTGAAAGTTTGGTCTGTTCTTATTTTATCCAAACTGTTTCAACCATCCATATTCAGCTCATCATCTGCTGATGAATAATACATGGATAAATATTGCTACCTAGATACCCTATGAATTTAAAAGTAGTTTATAATCCCCCAGTTAGGTTTTAATAATAGTACGGCTTTAATCCTCTTGATCTGAGTCATAACTAATTGTTACTGTAGCTCTGTGAAAATTGAGGGAATAAAGAAAAAGGGGGGTAGAGGACAGAAAAAAAAAGCCCAACCCATTGAAGTAATTGCACTTAAGGAAGGATTCTTTTTAGCCTGAACAGGAAGCTTGTAATACTTGCTATTATAGTCACTCTTTAAAATAGTCTTTCAGATGATTCAGTTAGAAATCCTCATTGTGCTCTAGCTATTAACAGAAACAACTCACATTTCTTCATGAAAGTAACTAAGTCCAGGGGAACAAGCTTTATAATTGCCAGAAGCCCATCTGTATGTGAAATTTTCCATTGACTGGTCTCAATCTGTATATTTCCTTTTCACTTTTTAAAGCGTATTTAGTTGGCATCTCACACTCTTTTTGCTATCCAATATTCAAGTGAAATATCTGGCTTCTTTTTTTTTTTTTTTTTTTTTATCTAACCAGTAACGTTAAATTAACTATCTTTGTAAAATACTCAATCGGTGAGTTGATCAATTTACCTCCCCTCACTAAAGGCCTACCAAAAAAGATGGATGTTGCAGTGTATCCAGAAGGTTAATACATCTGTTGAAGCAAGGGGAAAACAAGTTCCAAAGTACAGAAGCCTTCTCAGAGAATGACCAGCCTACCCACCCCTTCTTATTTAAAACTAGCGGTGATTGTACAAACATACTTATTAAACGGCCTTATTAGGCACCTATGTGGTGATTAGATAGGCCCTGATTCTTTTTGGAAGTGTTATTTTTAGTCACCTAAATGGTGATTAGATAGGCCCTGATTCTCCTCTCATCAGTGAATAACTCCACTGAAGTCAGTGGAATAACACTGGGGTAGTATAAACCAGTGTAGGAGAGGGAAATTCAGTGCTAAGCAATCTAAGTGCCAGTTTAATCACCATAATTGATATTTAGAGATGAGCCTGAACTGCAAAATTCAGGTCCTGATCTCGATTTCAAACTCTACCCCATAATGCCCCAAATTTAAAAGAGATGAGATCCATTAGTTTGGTTCAACTGATATAAAGATAGGGAACATCAAGAAAATTCTCATCCAGATACTGAATCCTTATACACACCATTATTATTGTTAGTAGTAGTAATATTCATGTATTTATTTGTATTATAGTAGTGCCTCGATGCCTTAACCAAGACTGAGACACCATTGTGCTAAGCACTGTACAAAACATACACTGAGAGACAGTCCCTTCCCAGAAGAGCTTACAATCTAAATAGACAAGACAAAGGGTGGGAAAGGAAATGGGTGAAGTGACTTACTGTAATGGGGCATCTACCCCACACTAGCCCATAAAGGGTTAAAAGAACCCTATGGAGGCTTCACAACAGGCAGCCAATTGAAGAGGACCCTAGGGAAGCTGTGCAGGAGACAGCCATTTGGAGAAGGCTACGAGGAGCAGCCAATCAGGGCCAGACAGGCCGATATAAGAAGAGCCGCAAGGTAGGTCAGGTCAGGTCAGTCACTCACTCACGCTTGTGGAGGGAGCAGGACTAGCTGTCTTGCAAGTAGAGGGCAGCCAGTACCTTGAACAGAGCAGTGCTTGGCAGGATCTGGGGAGCAAGAGTGAGCTCCCGGCTGACTACTGCCATGCTGAGGCCTTGAGACAAGAATGGAGAAGGAGCTGGGGCTGTGGGGAAGTGTCCCAGGGATCTAGATTGTGGGTTTGGAGGGGATGCAATATGTGGTTGCCATCAACAGGGTCCCTGGGTGGGGGCCTGGAGTAGTGGGTGAGTCTACCCTCCCACTTGCCACTGAGGAAGTGGCTGGACAGTGGGCTACGGTTCCCCTGGAAGGGAGGAGAACAGAGTGTGACACAACCGGAGGGCTGTGTCCTGAAGAGGACACTGATTGTTGGGACAACTCGCATCTGGGAGCAGAAGTGATGGCGGTGAGATGTCACCAGATGAGGGTGCATGGATGGACTAAGCTAATTTCCAGGACACAGCGATGAGTCAAATCCTGTCACACTTACCCACATCAGATCAGCAACAGATCTAAGGATAGAAATGGAAATTTTCCAGTGAAACAGCTTAGCTGGAAAACGCCAATTTGTTGAAACTGAAATTTTTCGTGATAGTAGGCTGGGTTTGATCAACTTTCCCCAAATCACAGGCCCGGTGGGCTGCTGGGGAGCCAAGCAATGTGGACTGCCTGAGGCCAGCGACACCAAGCTTTCAAAGCGTATTGCTCTAGGGCAGCTGTGCCATGCGGCTTTCCCCAGAACCAGGGACCCTGGCTCCTAGCCTCTACAGCGTTAGGGCAGTCCCGCTGTGCAGATTGCCCAGCTCCATGCCATGCCAGGACTTCCAAAGTGTCCAGGTTCCCAGTTGCCACAGAGCTGGAAGCTGTGGGATCCCTGACTCTAACTGGGGTTTGGCTTCTCATTTCGTGCCACAGAGCTGTAAGCCTGGAAGTCCTAGAGGCTCGAGCTAGTGTGCTAAATGAAAATAGCAATGTGGACATCGGGGCTCAGTGGGGAGCTTGGGCTGTCAAGACCACCCAACACCATAGGCTTAAGAGTCTAAGCTCCAACCCGTGCTCTATTTTCAGAGCACTAGTTTGAGACCTGCTAACATGAGTCTGTCTATCAGGGCTGGGAGATTCACTTCCAGCTGCAGTGTAGATATACCCTCAGTATATGCCATGGAGCTGGGAGGTTCTGGGACACGCTTCCAAGTCCTAGGCTCTGGGGCAGCCCCACCATGCAGGCTGTCCCGGAGACAGGGCCCACTGGGCTTCCAGGCTTATGGGCCAACTGGCTACCCAGGCTGCCCGCTCAGGAATTGGGCAACCTGGGGAGTCATCTGGCCCAGGAGACTGGAATGAGTTCCCAGGGTCAGAGCAGACCCCAGGGTTGTCCTGGAGCCATAGACCCTGGCAGCTGCTGACCAGAATTGCCATGCTTGTCAGTTTCAATGCTAATAGCAGTGGCAAAAATGACAAGAATGTCAATTTTTCTCAGCTGCTCTGGGGATTGTATTTTGTTTTAGAAACACCATGTTTTGGTGTTTTATGAAATGAATTTTTTTCAGGGTATCCAGTTCTTGAGAAATTTTAGAAAAAATTGGTTTCATTCTGATTTAGAGTAAAAACAAATTTTGAAATGTTGAAATTTTTCACAAACCAGAAATGGGAGTTTTGGCCAGCTCTTAATGGAATCCGGGTCTCCTGACTCCTAATCCAGTTGCCTTTCCACTAGATCACGCATTTGCAAAGATTTTGGGTGATGAATCTGGGGTTTGATTTGGGCCCATCTCTAATGATGGCATAAAACAGTATGGTCCTAAGAACCCTGGTACATCAGTGGGGTAAAAATCCCAATAAACAATGAGACACAGCAGTAGATACTAATGTAAATGCTGTCAAACTTTCTACTGAAAATCCGTGACAACCAGTTCTGAAAGAGCAACTATTTGTCGTTCCACCCACTTGTGTGCTGTGGCCAACATTCAAAACATACTAGGAAAGTGTATGTAACATTTATTGCCTCTTTATGCTTTCTTAAGTGTAATAAAATCCACATTGAGCTGCAATGACTCAACTACCATTTCTATCAAAACATCAGCTGAAGCAGGAGCTTCTAACTTATTTGGAACTCAGTGTGTTAGTATGTTCTTGAATAGTTGAAGATTATACAGAGCCAAATTGTCATTTCACATCAGCTCTATTGTAAACTTCAGTAAAGTTACTCCTGACTTACACCAGAATGAATGGAGAATTGGACCCTGTGTCTGTAAAGAGCAAAGCTTTTCTGTAAAGCTGTCTGAGCATTGTTTGTGTAAAAGATAAAGGAAAGGAAACAAAAATATAAATGATTTTAAAAAACAAGGTAGTTCACAGGTAGTTGATATGGTGTTGAGACACTTTCGTGTGTAGTGGCCTTTTCTCACTTTATCTTCTAGGGAACAACACTGTTTTTTTATCTACAGAACATAGCAAATGACACAACAAAGCGTTGTCTGTATTCCCAGGTGGACAATCTCTTTCATTACTACATTATTCGCACAGTAAACTATATGAGCACCAAACTCACATATCCTAAATTATATTCTCTGCTCCGAGTTGCATGTTGTTATGGAGGTGTCGGCAGCCACTTCAGAGTTAGTTGCAATGATATTTGCAGATATAGTGAGGATAAAGTTATTTTGTTCTGTATGAAAAATCACGTGTCTATTGGTACCAAACTTACCACATTATATCTTGTGGTTGGGAGTTCATTTTCCAGAGAGTTTGAAGTGAATCTAGGAATTAGGATTTAAAAATAACTCCTTTGTGGAAATGTACCGCTCCTAGTCTCACTACTTCTTCAACTCTCTCTAGTTAACAAGTAGATGGACTGTAACACTTCATAGTTTAGTCCAGCTAGCTGTAGACAAGATCTCAGACAAGGGGCTAGGTATATTAATAATAATTTTAACAACAATAATTCAGAGATTTTAAGGCCAGAAGGGACCATTGTGATCATCTAGCCTGACCTCATGCATAACATGGACCATCAATTTTTCACTGCATTCATTCCTGCGTCAAGTCCAATAACTGTGCTTAGACTAGAGCATGGTTAGAAAAACAACCAATCTTGAGCTACAAATTTCCAGTGATGGAGAATCCACCACAACCCTTGGTAAATTTTCCAATGGTTAATAACTCTTTGTGGTAAACATTTTCACCTTATTTCTAGTCTGAATTTGTCTAGCTTCAATTTCCAACCACTGGTAGTTATGCCTTGTTTTGCTAGATTGAAGAGCCCTCTATCAAATTTCTGTTCCCTATCTAGGTACTTATAGACTGCAATGGCATTACCCCTTATCCTTCTCTTTGATTAGATAAATAAATTGAGCTCCTTAAGTGTTTCACAATAAGACATGCTTTCCAATCCTTTAATCATGGTTCCAAGAAGAGCCATGACAATCTCCACTTGATCAACATCTTTCTTGAAATGTGGACACTAGAATTGGACACACAATTCCAGTGACAGTCACCTCAGTGCCAAATGCAGAGGTAATATAAACTCTGTACTCCTACTAGATATCCCCCTGTCTGTACATCCAAAGATGGCATTAGTCCTTCTGGCCACAGCATGGCACAAAGCTCATATTCAGTTGACTATCCAACATGACCCCAAAGTCATTTTCACAATCACTGCTTCCTACTATAGAGTCCCCTATCCTGTAAGTAATGTCTACATTCTTTCTTCCTAGATTTGTGACCTTACATTTGTCTGTATTGAAGTGCATAGTATTTGTCTGTGCCCAGCACAGCAAGTGATCCAGATTGCTCTTTAACAAAGAGAGCACTGGTTACTGATATTTATTCCTCCTCCAATCTTTGTGTAATCTTCAAACTTTATCCCTAATTATTCTCCCCCTTCCTCCCAAGTCAGTGATAAAAATGTAAAAGAGCATACATCCAAAAAACAATCCCTGTGGGGAAAACCGATCCCCAATGGAAACATAGATGCTCAATGATGAATCTCTATTTACAATTATGTTTTGAGACTTATCATTTAACTAGCTTTAAAAGTCATTAAAAGTGTACCATTTCTCTCTAATTAGAATTGTTGTTTGGTACCAAGTCAAATGCCTTACAGAAGTCTAAATATATTATAACATCTATTACCTTTCTCAACCGAACTTATAAACTCATAAAAATATATAAAGTTAGTGTGGCTTGACCTATATTCCATAAACTCATGTTGATTTGCATTAATTATGACCCTCCTTTAAGTCTCTATTAACTGAGTTCCATATCAGCCACTCCATTGTTTTGTTGGGATTGATGACAGGCTGATGGGACTGTACTTATCCAGGGCATCCCATTTATCCTTTTTAGCAATTGACAAAACATTAACGTTCTTTCTGTCTTCTGGAACTTCCCTGGTAGTTCAAGACTTATTGAAAATTAACATTAATGGTCTAGAAAGCTCCTCAGCCAGTTCTTTTAAACGCCTTGGAAGCAAGTTATTTGGTCCTGCTGATATAAAAATGTCTACGTTTAGTAGCTGCTCTTTAACATAAGCTTTCATTACAACTGGAGTAGAAAATATTTCATCATGATGAATGTTAGCTGTTTCCTCCCCAAAGATGGACAGAAATTTTTTTGAACACTTCTGCATTATTGTTGACAATTCTACCATGTCCATCTAGTAATGGATTAATACCAATGTTAGGGTTCCTTTTGTTCATGAGATAGTTGGGGGAGGGAAAGAGATGTGTGGTTTTTCTTTTAATTGTCTAACTCTTCTGGCCATAGATATCTCCTTACATCCCTTTGCTTCCCTTATCAATTTTTCTACACATCCTAGCTTCTCATTTATATTCATTTTTCTCAAACCTCCCCCCCACACTTTTCCATTTGTTATGTATTGAGTATATTTTTTAAAATGTATAGCCACTTTCACTTCCCCTCAAAGCCATGCTGGTCTTTTTAACCAGCATAGCTTTCTCTCTCTGCTGTAGGATTGTGGCTTTTTTGGGCATCTAGTAAAATGTTCTTATCAGTTTCCAATTATCATTCACATTTTTCTGTTTAAATTCTTTCTCTAGCTGATGGGGCTCATAATTGTTTTCAGCTTTGTGAAATTGGTCTTTTTAAAGCTCCAAGTATATATTACTGGTTTGGACTTTATTCTGTTTGCACACACCAATGTAACCAAATCAGGATCACTTGCACCTAAGCAACCACAATTTTTTTAGTTCTGAGATCAGTTCCTCTTTGTTTGTTGAGTTGGGGGTCTCATGTAGAATTTACCCATGTTGGATGCAACAGACCTCCAGCATATGCCACTCAGATAGAAGTCCCCCATTATAATGCAGCTTTTTTTCCTCCTACACATTATATATGGTGTTTAAGGAGACAGTCATCCTGCTCTCTAGTATGATATGGTGATCTGTAGCAGACACCAAGTAGTGTCCCATCTTGTGCTTTATCTGTTACAATATCAATCCATAAGCATTCAAGATTATTTGCTTCAGAACTATCAGTAACTTGGAAACAGGTAATGCCGTTTTTCACAGAGTGCCACTCTCCCGCCACTTCTATCCATTTGAGCCTTCCTAGACAGGTTACAACCAGTGTGGTTGTTCATTTAAAAAAAAAAAAAAATCTGGTCAGGTGAATCTCCCACCAGGTTTCAGTAATTCCAAGAAGTCAAATCTATGCTCATTAATGATCAGTTCCAATTCCTTTTGTTTTGTTACCCAGGCTCCTAGCATTGGAATATAGGCAATTAAAGAATTTCTTGTCTTCAGGTCTCTTGGTACTTTGATTAATTTTATTCTTGACATCTTGAATTTGTGCTAAATGCGTGCTCCTTTGTTCCCCTTGTTCACCCTTCCATTTTATTGTTTCTCAGCCTCCTGACACACTATAGCCAGCCTGTCCCTTGGAAGATTGGTTCCCCCTCTACTAGAAGACATCCAAACTGTCCAGCCACCTCTCTCTAAAGAACATGGACCAGTGTTCCACGAAACCAAAACCCGCAACCTTACACCACTTACCTAGCCAGGGGTTCACTTCCAGAATCTTATGACTTTTGTCTTCCTTGACTTTCATGAAAGAACAGATCTCAAGAAGAAGATTACTTGGATATTCCCCTCCTGTAGCACCCTTTAAAAACCTGTGAAGTCATCTATAATATGTGAAATATCACATGGCACTGTGTCATTAATGCTGGTATGGACCATCACAAATGGTTTCTTGCCCATAGACTCCAGAAGCCGATCCACTCTTAAGTGATGTCTCATGTCTTTCCCAGGAAGACAACACACCATTCTATTGTCCACATATCCCTTGTAGAACATTATTTCCATTCTTCTTAGTATACACTCTCAGATATGATTGTATGTCTTCCTTGCCTTCTGAGTGTCACTGCTAAATACAAGGTGAAACAGATAATTTAAATCTTTACACTAAACAGTCTGTTCCACTTTGTATTTAGCAGTGACACTCATAATACCTTTCCCAGACCTGAAGAAGAGCTCATATAAGATCAAAAGCTAGTCTCTTTTACCAACAGAAGTTGGTCCAATAAAAGATATTACCTCACCTACCTTGTCTCGCTAACATCCTGGAACAACATGGCTATAGCAACACTGCAAACAACCATGTAATATTGACAGTATTAAACAGCATACTGTGACAGACCCAGACTAGTGGGGTACAGGAGTCTGGTAGAGGGCAAATATACTGGTCACTGGATGAGTAGTTCCCTGAGTGACCAGAGCAGGGGCTGCACTAGAGTAATCAGGAACCTGCTAGAACCAGTTAAGGCAGGCAGGCTAATTAGGACACGTGGAGCCAATTAAGAAGAAGCTTCTAGAATCAATTAAGGCAGGCTAATCAGGGCACCTGGGTTTTAAAAAGGAGCTCACCCCAGTTTGTGGTGGGAGTGTGAGGAGCTGGGAGCAAGAGGCGCAAGGAGCTGAGAGGGTGTACTGCTGGAGGATTGAGGAGCACAAGTGTTATCAGACACCAGGAAGAAGGTCCTGTGGTGAGAATAAGGAAGGTGTTTGGAGGAGGCCATGGGAAAGTAGCCCAGGGAGTTGTAGCTGTCATGCAGCTCTTACAGGAGGCACTATAGACAGCTGCAGTCCACAGGGCCCTGGGCTGGAACCTGGAGTAGAGGGCGGGCCTGGGTTGCCCCCAAACCTCCCAATTGACCTGGACTGTGGGTTCTCCCAGAGGGGAAGGTCTCTGGGCTGTTCCCCAACCCACATGGTGAATCTCTGAGGCAAGAAAATCTGCCAATAAGTGCAGGACCCACCAAGATAGAAGAGGAACTTTGTCACAATAAATATAGCTTGTACAAAAAACTTATATAGACTGTATTGCATATACAATTAAAGAATTTTTCTATGAAGAAATTCTGTCCTTGTGTTCTTTAAAAATTCAGTATGGTATTTAACGTAATGAAAGTTATACATACTGTAGCCTGATTGATAGTAAGATTGTGTATGGCATATCTTTCAGTACATAAAACTAGCAATTTTAATAAAAGATGTCACTTTAATTTGGAGCTTAAGCATAGGCAAATATTTTCCAATTTGTTAGGCCACCGGCCCAAAGCACAGAAATAAATTCTTCTGATGAGTCCTGTCACCACATTGTAATTCCAACACTCCAATTTTCTGAAATTAACCAGACTCATGCCACACTTTGCTGTACTACTGCAGCCTCAGATGCTTCCAGAATGTTTTCCAGGACTGCCTTAAGGTTGTATCAGAGTGGGAGCAATCACACAGAGATGTGTGTGCGCACAGAGGTGCTTTGCAGTTGGTAACTGATTTAAGTTAAGTTATAAGCTCACGAATCAGGAAAATGATTTATTTCCTGTTCATATTCTGGGCCAGGTTCTCTTCTTGCTGTTACTCATGTAAATGTGGAACAATTACATGGACTTCAGTTGAGTTATTCTGCATTTACCAGCAAAAGTGAAATCAAAATCTGACCCTTTGCATGCAGACTATCACTGGTAATTGCACCAGTGAAAGGAAAAAAAATTGTAAACTGACGCCAACTGCTGCAATGTCTTAATCTTTTTGAGGTTTCTTTATGTGCTGCTTTTGGAGGGGCTTTCCTTCTTGATTGTGCCATCGGCCAAATCTCCTACTGAAACTGTTGTCAGTCTTCAACAAAAAAGCAATTGACTGCCATTACGCTTCTGTTTAAATCATCACTATTCCTTGTAGAGCAAAAGAGTTACCTTGGCCCCAAGATTATGCCATCTAGGGGAATGTGTCTGGAGTCTTTTGAAGTTTCCCTTTCAGACATTCATACTTATAAAGGATCTTAGTTTTTCAGTGCAGAAGGCCTGATGACTGCATTCAGGAGTTGGTCAGCTCTTTAAAGCCCAGTATTGCCAAACAGTAGTATTTGCTCTTAATTCGGTAGTGTTGAATGGTTTGCAATTACTGTGCTTCATACAGTGTAGGAATGGGCCAACAGAGAATGGGTACCCATCTGTTGGGGGGCAGGGGAAGTGTATGTTTCTGAAGCAATACAGCATGAGTTTGGGTACACTGCATTTAAAATACATTGCACAACAAGCTGCAAAGGCACCCATCTTAAACAAAATGGAATTTGCTATTGAAATCTCACTGGTTAAAATAATTTTCTTTTCAGAACTGCCTAACTGTGTAACGCCGACAAACCCTGGTCGTTGGCGGGATTGAACCTGGGACCTCTGCAGCTTAGTGCATGAGCCGCTACCGCATGAGCTAAAAGCTAACTGCCTGTAGAGCAGACTCATTTAACTCTCTCTAAGTGGTCTTGGTACCACTAGATGGGACAGAACACCACACCAGAAGGTGTGTGGGTTACAATTGCACAAGTAATGTTGTCTTTGTTTTGACTTGTACTTCCAATGTGTGTGAGCAGGTATTAGAAACAGAAGCTTTCTGTCCTCCTTCCCTTTGTTTGTGCCAAGATATTGGGATGCATCAAGAGCCCACATATTCCAAAAGAAAGCATGTCAGCCTGCTGACCACCTGCCTTGGCACAAGTGTGCAGTCAGTCATATTCTAGTAAAAGTTGGAGATATCCCCTATAATTATGTTATAAGATGAACTTTCACAAAGGAGAAATGTGAAATTATAGTACAGGAATGAACATGTCCTGAAGAATGAATCTGGAGCTAACGTGCTGTCATTGGACTTGTGTTATGTCACTATAGTATCATATGCATGTATTTTATTAAACCTAATTTCCTTATTTGATAGTATTACTGGCCTAGTGGATGTAGGTGGAGGGAGAGGAAGCAGTAGACACAATATATATTGATTTTAATTAAGGCTTTTGACACAATCCTACATGACATTCTCGTAAACTAGGGAAATGTGGTCTAGATGAAATTACTATAAAGTAGGTGCACAACTGGTTTTAAAGACCAATGGTACACTGTCAAACTGGATCCTGCAGGGTTCAGTCTTAGGTCCACTACTAGTCAATGTTTTAGTTAATGACTTCGATAATGGAGTGGCGAGTGTGCTTATAAAATTTGCAGATGATGCCAGGCTGGAAGGGGTTACAAAAACTTTGGCGGACAGGATTAGAATTCAATATGACCTTGACTAATTGGAAAATTAGCCTGAATTAAACAAGATGAAATTTAATAAAGACAAGTACAAGTACTTCGTAAGGAAAAATCAAATGCACAACTACAAAATGGGGAATAACTGGCTAGGTGGTAGTACTGCTGAAAGGATCTGGGGGTGTTTCTGATCTATTATCAATGTGACACAATTGCAAAAAAGGCTAATTTCATTTTGGGGGGTATTAGCAGGAGTGTTGTATATAAGACAAGGGAAGTAACTGTCAGGCCTCAGCAGGAGTTCGGTGTCCAATTCTGGGTGCCACACTTAAGGAAAGATGTGGATAAACTAGAGAGAGTCTGGAGGAGAGCAACAAAAATGATAAAAGCTTTAGAAAACCTGACCTATGAGGAAAGCTTTTAAAAAAAAAAAAAAAAAAGGGCATGTTTAGTCTTGAGGGAGGACCTTATAACAGCCTTTGAATATGTTGAGGCCAGTTATAAAGAGGATTCTGATCAATAGTTTTCCATGTTCACTAAAGGTAGGCCAAAAGTAATGGGCTTAATCTGCAGCAAGGGAGATTAGATATTAGGAAAAACTTTCTCACTATAAGGGTAGTTAAGCATTGGAATAAACTGTGACATGTGATTCCATATTCTTTATGAAAATATGCTTATGATATGAATATGACATAACTGAAATATACTTTATGCAGGATGGCTCATATGAGATTATTGGAAAGATTATGATTTACTGAATGCAATTATCCAATTTGTAGGCCTGTAGCATTTCTGTGTCTGAAGTTAGGAATATTGACTGTTACTTTGGGTGATGCCCCCTGCTAACACTTCAGGTACAACAATGGAAAAGTCAGACAGGGCAAATGGCCCATCAGCGAGGACAATGGACTGTGAAAAGGTTGGCCTTCCTGCAGATGCTCCATACTGCCACTGACTCATGGATGCTGTGATACTACAGAGCCAGGTGGTCTTGTCACCTGATACTAAACGTTACCCGGGACTTCTGGTATCTTTCCACTATAAAGGGGGTGTGTGTGTCAAGTTTGGGAAACAAAGGATTCCTGCCTTATGTAAATCCTATTTAAGGGTGGGGAGGAAGGTAAACCCGACTCCTCCTCTCCATGGCTGTCTGCCCAAGAAGAAAAACTGCAAAAGCCACCTGAAGGGAAGGCAAGGGGGAAGTCCAGACTGAGACAAGGGTCCAGTCTGAAAAGGAATACAACTGGAACTCTGAACCACAGAAACTTTGCAATCTGCCTGCAACAATATCCAGGGTGAGAAATACTATTTGTAACCAATTTCTTTAGTGAAACTAACTTAGTTTGCACGTTTGATTTCATTTGCTTAGTAATCTGCTTTGTTCTGTTACCCCTTTTACTACTTAAAATCTGACTTTTATAGTTAATAAAATTTATTTTTTATTATTAAACCTGGTTTATGTAATTTCTAACTGGGGGAGGAGGGGCAAGAAGTGTGCATACCCTCTTCCACATTGAGGGAGGAGGCAGATTTCATAATATATCTTTGGGAGGTGGACATCTGTGTGCTGGGGAAAGTCCCATAAACTGAGCCTTCCCAGAACTGATCTCCATGTCTGTTTTGTTCTGCAGTTGGGGGTAGTTCTGCCTGTGTGTGTGTTGGAGCAGGCTTAATAGCCTGACTCAGCAAGACAGGTAAAAAGGGTTGCCAAACTGGCATAAAAGGTAGGCTCAGTGGTATCTGAGCACATCAGGTGGCATCCTAAGGGGTCCAACCCATCACACAAACTTCCAAGGGAGATTGTAGAATCCCCATCTTTGGAGGTTTTTAAGCACAGGTTAGACAAATATCTGTCAGGGATGGTCTAGGTTTTATTTCTCTTACCCCAGTGCAGGGGGCTGGAATTTATCTCAAGATTCCTTACAGCCCTACATTTCGATAATTCTATGATTTTTTTTATAACTTCAACATTTAATTAGTTAACATAAAACAATAGTATCTTATATTTTAGATTCTGAAAGTATGACTGTATGAATCGATAGATGTGAATTTCTCCCATATTAGGAACCAACAGCCATAACTGAAATGGTATTTTGCCCTAGCTTTGTAATAACTGCTCAGATCTGATCAGTGATCTTGCTGTAAGACCAATGAACTTGAGCAGGCAACTTTGATCTCCTCCAATATGGTTGGAAGTTTACGCTTTTTGTATGTCATTTGAATGATTCCATTGATTTGCAATAATATCTTGGATTTGATCTGTGACCTCAATGTCATCATATTTTAAGCATATTTAATATACCATGCTTCCAACAGACAACTATACTATATCATATAATACAGTTATCACCTTTAAAAGCTGTACAGTTGCCTCATATAATTTATATTATTGCCAAGATTGCTAAATAATGTCATCATCAGATTTTACAGCATTCCCTAGGTATGTATACCTGGCAGCAAGTATAGGAAATACAGCAAACAATAAGGTTACATTATTTAATTATGTAGAAAAAATGGGGCAATCCCTGCACTTATGTGTCATTTAACCATTATTATTTATTAATATGGAAAGCAACTCGACACTAAGGCCCCATTCAGGAAGATACTTAAGTATGTGTCTAATTCTAAACTTGTCTTCAATTCCCACTGAAGTCAATGGAAATACTCAAGTGCTAAAGTTAGACATCTTTAAGTACTTTGCTGAGTCAGACCTATGGACCTCAAATCAATGGGAGTATTTTCACTTGCTTCTGTGGGAGTTGAATCAGGCCCTATATGTTTTAAAGATACAATAATATGCAATTATTTTCTTCATGTCAATGCTTTCTTGTCCAGATTTATCTACATTTTACTTTAACCATGAGATGCTTGAACTGGCCCTATGGAATTTTTTTGTTTGATTTAAGACCTACTCAGTTTGGCTGTACTGTTTGTTTTTGTGGGGAAGGGACCAAGAAAGGAGAACTTCTTTTATTGTTCCCTTTAGGGGAAGTAAATAGGTAGTTCCTTCTTTGGAGTTATGAATATCTGTTTTTGGCTGGTCATATTTTCCATCCACGCAACCAACGTGCATATGTAATATATAGTGTGATTAGGGTTTACTGAATGGAAAGCATGAATTATATATAAGGTTTTGGCACAAAATAGTTCCCATCTCCCCAAAGAAATGCCTCTGCATTTTCCCTACACAGACCTAGCTAAAAGATAACATGGTTAGCTGTATTTTGGGTATGGTTTGGTTTTGATTTTTGCTTCGGTCTAATATTTCTCAAAGACTCTCTTCTATTTTCTGTTAAGTATTATTTGAGATAAACTAATGGAGATGCAAACACAGGCAGTTCCTCTTTTCTAGGACCTGAATATAAACACACGTAAAATATGTACCTAGCTCCTGGGCACAACAGAGAATCTGACCTTGAATATTCATTCTATGATTTCCACTAGCAGCACACATTTCTAACTTTTTGGCTTCATTGGTTTCCCATTTTTATAGAAATGATTGTACAATTGTGTAGCCGAACAAGGACTCGCCCTTTAGGGCTTGGTTTTTTGTGTGTGTGTGGACGTTTTTGATAAATTCTGCACTTAGACAATCACGAATAATTCCTTATTTCAGTCATGAAATCCTAAACTGTCATGGCATGAGGCTTGTTTTGCTTTTTGGATACCTATTATTTGTGGTTAACATTCTTATTCTGTTACCATACTTAGTCTGGATTTCAACAGTAAATGCTGCAAATATGTCAATGGTGATTATTATAAAAATCCCAATCCTAAATGTCGTACTGATTCTTGTTCTCTCCAGTTTTAAGGTTATACACTTTTCATTAGAAGTATTTGAATTATTAGTTCCACATCGTTATCAGTGAATTTAGCTATTTTCTCCTTTTGTGAATCATTCACAAACTGATCCTGATATCTACTGATGCACTTGTATTTCACAAGTATTCTGCTGAAGAGTTTATGTAAATAAATACCCTGTGAGTTGTTCGGCATCTGTTGGCTTTGACTTTGTTTTCAGTAACTGGTTCTTCAGTTTTTGTGGTGTGTGTATTATCACCCGAGTCATGTAAAATTGTTTCAGCTCCATGATTGGAGGGCTGACACTTTTTAAACTGGAATATAACCAATTATTAATAGGACATAATAAATAGCCTTTAATAAATAACGCAATTCAGTACAAATTTTGGGACAAATCATCACTTGTGCTAAAATTTGTGGAACTTTCATGTTCCATAACATTTTTACATATAAACTGGTAATCAGCTGAAGACTCTTCAGCAAGGAATAACATCACCCCATAAATAATAATAGAGCAAACTCAGCAAGTTTATTCACAAAATTTATCCTTAAATCACTTGCATTACTTGACCAGTTTTAGTTTTCAAGAATAACATCCAACAATGATACTCAGTTTTGTCTAGTACATTGTGTCCTTAATGCAAATAGTACACTTGTTACTAAATCTTTATGAAAAATAAACAGAATTGTTGACACTACAATTAATTGTCTTACATAAGTATTAAAAGAGTATCAGTTATGCAATGGAAGAGAATATAATAGATTGAAGCAGTATATGTTACCTACGTACTATTAAACCCTATCAACAATTTTTAACCCATTCATCTCACTTGGTCCATGTTACCTCAGAGTTGTTAATTTGATAGCATAACCTACCGTCTTTTTCTCTTAATTCTTTTAATCTCGTCTGTCACATTTCTAGAGTCAGTATTTGTTTTGCAAATATAGGAACAGCTGATGATCTGCCATTGCATAGATGAGTGGTGCAGAGGGAGCTTAAGAGTCTTCTCCATTCTTGTGTGCCCCTTTCTGAACCAAATGGAACTCTTATTGGCTACTGTTGCTGTGCTAAAACAGGTGTATGTGGCTGAGTACTGGTCTACATTTAATTTTTGCACCAAATTAACTAAATCGACGGGGGGAAATGGATAAGTGTGAATATACTAAGTGTGGAAGCAGTTGCACTGATACCAGGAAATTTGTATCAATATTGCTTGTTCAGATACCAATGTAAAGCTTCTTATGCCTTACTGCAGACACATTGGTGCAGCCCCCTAAAATAACTAAATCATACATTTTTCAATGTAGTCAACCCTGTGCAAAAATTGACTGTAGACTAGTCCCGATTGTTAAGCCCCATGTGCCTGTGCAACATTTATGCAGGGAAAAGAAATCTAAAAAATACCAAGAAACAGAAACAAATATATATTTTTAAATTTAGGACCCTTCCTATCTCAGGCATACTTGATTTCTTACACCAGAGATTTCTGACCAGGGCTTTGGGGAGAATGACTAGACTGTTTTCTGTGTGTTCAAATATACTTTAGCCAGGCAAGACAATGAAGTCAGCAGGAGAGAAATTGTGTTGATGGCTGCTGGATTGATCAATATGGACAAAAGCATGGAAGGCATTGAATGATGATACCAGCAAATTGATATTGTGGTTAAAAATATAGTTTAAGCTGTAGCCTCACAAACTAAAATGCTAGTTAAGACTAAGGCCATCCTAAAATATTAAAGGTCAACTTGAAAAATGACCCTCTTTGTGGGGAGGGGGGAAGAGCTATAGCATTTCTGCAAGGATAACCAGATGAAAAAATGATCTTGTCATCTTTGTGGATATTTATGACTGTGAAACAGATACTGGCAGTAGGAAGCAAGAGGAAATTGAGTCTTTTGAGGAGGAAGAAGGGAAAGTGTTTTTTATCTTATCCAAACTTATCTGGGTGACAGGTGAAGAGAAAAGAATTCCAGGAGGTGATGCAGTGGAAATGGCCTTGCTTTTTCCAGATGAAATGTGAGTAATCTAAAATGAGATATGCATGTCTGAACTGCTAACAGTTCGCTTGAAATATAAGAGTTTAAATCAAGAAGAAAATGGGACAGATTCTGAGATCCAAAGAGACTGGCTAGTTAATGTCTTCATTTTTAAGTGTTCTGTATGTAATATACCAAAAAGATATGTGCATTTTAAAACTTTGTGTATGTATTATTAGGAAGAGAGAGGTTTCAGGCCAGTCCCTTACAACTCTCATTCTCAGATTTGATTTTTGCAAATACAGTTGGTCTCTATAGTTACCTAGAAGGTTGCTTCTAATGTCAGACTATGGAATTCTTCTCATGTCACTCACTGGAATTGGAAATTGTGTAATTATAGTCATAAGCTGAAAATCCATGGCAGCACTATGATGTGGATTTGGTTGGCCTTTCAGGGACTTATGTACTTGGTCATTCATCATTGCTCAAAAGTTGTCTGAGGTGGTATTAAATTATTCCTAATTCCCATAAAGGCATATCCAGCATTTCTAATGGTTGAATGAGGGTTGTGTATGAGTATTGACTTATTGAGACCATAGACAGTGACACAAGGTAGCACAACCATAACCCTAAATAGACTGTCTTTGTTCTGTGTTTGTACAGTGTTTAGCCCAACAGGGTCCTAGTCTATGATTTGGGCTCCTAGGCACTAAAATAATACAAACAATAAATAATAATAGATAGACGGGTGATAGAAGCCAAAAAGCAGGGGTTTTAGTGCAGGAGAAGCAGCACTATCTCTTAATCCGGGGGAAGGGAGGAGGGGATGAATAATTTGTAACTACTAATTTGTGAAAGAAAAGATGTGCACTACTTTTAGGACGTTGCTTTTTCTGGCAGACTTTGACAGAGATTTCCTCTGTATGTGTTAGGGATGGCTACTTTGAGTATCTAAGATGTCTGTTGCTGGCCACTCTGCATTACATAGTTAAATAATTAGAGAAAAACATTGAGACAATAACCGAACATTTATCAAATGCCTTCAGTGACTGGGAGTCTAGTGGTGCTCAGGCCCAGGTTTATTGGGAGAATTGTTCTTAGAAAATGTTTGTCTAGTGTTGGTAATTGTGCATGACCTCTAGCAAAGCCAGCTGGGCACTGCTTTCCAAACTTGGAGTGGAGAAAACAAAGAATCATCATGTTCACAGTCTGAAAAATTGTAAGGCCACTCTAGTTCATAGTGTTGTCATCATGGCGAATGGTCAGTTTGAGGCTGAGACCAAAAATTGTTTCACAGGCCCACCTCAAAATGCTAAAGCTGCCTTTGCCCTCACAACGCTATTGGGAGGATTAATGTCCTGTCAGCACTTTAGGTTTTCAAAGTGCTAATTATATATTATTATAACCCTTCCCATTTGTTACTTTTATTGATGGCTTGGCAGTTTCAATGACACTGTTTAGACTTCTATAGGACTTTCTTGCAGTGTGCATTTCATCTCATGAAGACTACAATCAAATAATTTCAGTCCTCATGCCTTGCTGGGTATCCTCCAATTAGTGGGGGACTTGTTTATGTCCTATTGTTGCTGTACTGTGAAACGCTTTAATGCTATACATTACACAGCTGTTTGTTTTCAGCTTTGTTTACTGTGTGTATCTCTGCTGCCAGTGAGATCGTAAGTCTGCTCCTAGCTAACCACCAGTAGGTGCAGGAGTGTAAAGCAGTGTAAAGCAATTTCTTTGTTGTTCTAAGGTCCACAGAACCATTACTTCAGTTTTCTGGCAGCTTAGGGGCAGAATCAGGCCTGTCAGTCACTGGCAGCAGGGCAGTGCCAGACTGCCCCCTGTCTGAAATTTCCTCCATTTAATCTATCCCCACACTGGCTAGAAGTTCAATCTGACCCACCTATGGCAGAGCTTTTCTGAGGGCAATTCCAAACTTATTTGCTAATCTCTGACTCACAACCTGGCTCACTAATGTGCTCCTCTAATTCCCAGCTGTGTCCTAGGGCTGCTTTTTATTTTGTGGCAGTGTCCCTTCAGCACCACTTCCCCTTGCTCTTCTGAGGCGTTTGCAGTGGCTCTTTCCCTTGCAGTCTTTAGGATGTGAGCTAGACTGAGAAAAGCCCAGAAGGTAAAAGAAGGGTCTGTGTCTCTTGCTCCCCACATTTATTGAGTGTCTTGTCGGGGAGTTTGGCCAGCTCTGTGGGCAGAGTGCAGTCCCCACCAAGGTGGGGTTGCCCCTTGCAGGTAAAGAGCGAGGCAGATTTGGAAAAGAACTGGCTCCGTAGCAAGCAACCCCTCCCTTGCCACTTCTCCATCTCCACGAGGGGAATGACACTAAAAGGGTAGTATGTCAGATGGAAGTCCGGGCCTGAGTCCCTAGAGCCTGCACCAGCAGCCATGCATGCTCAGCTGCCTCCTCACCCTCCTTGTCCCTGTAGGCCACCAACGGAGGGCACCAGACAGAGCATGAATGTGCCAATGCTGGACCTACCTAGACTATGTGGATCCTGACTGGAAGAGCAGAGTAGAGTTTCTGGGAAGCCCATCCTTGAGCCCTAGACCAGTGCCTTCTTTGAGAGACCCAGAAAGAGCCAATGTGGGAGAATGGAGACAAATAAGCTCTGCCTCTCTGAGGACAAGGAGCTCACTATCCCCTCTGAAGCAGAATTATGGGGACAAACTCCCATAGTGGGGGGAGGAGAGGGGGAGGGAATGAAAAATAAAATCAGTACTGTTTCCCCTTCTCAGCTTTCCAGAGTGCAGCAGGGTAGATCAATGCAATGCAGGCCTTGCGTCACAGGATTTAGTGGAGGATTTTGATATACTGAAATTTGGTTTCATTCCAATTTGGAACAAAAACCATATATTTCAAAACTCTCTGTGAAAGGGAATGGAGTCCTGGCTGTCAGGCAGTCTGCTGGGTGGGCTGCCCTGGGGCTGTGAACCCTGGAAGCCCTGCGGTCCCCAACTCTGGCAGTCTGCATGGTGGCCTGCCCTGGAGCCACGGACACTGGAAGCTCTGGGGTTCCTAACTCAGAGGCAGTCGGTGTGGTGGTCTCATCAGGAGTCATGGACCCGGAAGCTCTGAGGTCCTCAACTCCAGTGCAGTCCAGGTGGTAGGCTGCCATGAACCCAGGTGGGAAGGTTGGCTGGAAAACAGACAGGCAGGGTTTTGTTGGAACTCTACCAGGGTCCCATCAGAACTTTGCTGAAATTCAACTGTCTTCACAGAATGGTTAGATTTTTACAAATAGGCTAATTTCAACAAACATGTCTGCATTTTCCCACCCAGCTGTTCAAAATACCTCTTTGCAAGTGGTAGCTGGAACAAGTGCAGGGCTAGGTGTCCTCTTTACCTCAGAGCTATCTGCAGTATCCCTACCAGTCCTATCTGGAGATAGACTACTGATTGGTGCCAGGCTTTTTAAATTTGTTATCGAAAGGGCTACCTGCAGCTTTGATCTAATGAGGTCATTGTACATTGTCCAGAATGGGGTATCCTATGGAACTGTGCAAGAATTACAGGAACAGCTTTGTCCCATTCCCAGTTTCAGAAACCCATAGAAAGGTTACAACATAAATGAAATCATCCATCATCTGCTTCAGATCAGAGCATTACAATCTGCTCCCCACCCTGTTTCTAGTCTCAGAGTATCTGGGACAAGCGGAGCAGGGCCCTGTCTAAAACACTTAAATAAGCTCCTAAAAGAGGCTTGGGTTCAAAGCATTGCCATTTTATCTCAGACAATTCTTTGATTTTATAGATGGGCCTTTTACTTTTCCCAATTTCAGTCACTACCTTTTGATCTTACATGTACTCTCAGAATCTCTCTCCAGGAATATGGTAGCAACAATACTGAAGGAACAAAATTCACTTCTCTTCTTCTGGACAATCTTTCTGTGGAATTTTTTACAGAGAGAAAGCTGAAGTAATCACACAGAGTGAGAAGGTTCCTGGAGTATCCTGGATTCAGGATACACCCAGGGTGCCAGAAAAGTTAGCAATAGGCCTGGGGTGAGATAAATAATATTGGGTATAAGGTCTCATCTCAGAAGAATGTTAAGAGAAGCTGAAGATTGCCGTAATGGAAAACAAGCGGTGTCACAGAAACAGAAATCCAATTCTTATTGGAGCCTATTGGGAATTTTGCTTTCATAGACAGGCATGCTTCAAGGTTCCAGAGTTAATCTGGTACCTATCCAATAATTCCAGTATCCCCTCTGCATCTCACTGTCTCATCTGTTGGCAGATTATCTAGCTCAAATTGTATATTCTCCACCCCCACAATTGGGATTATTATACAACAGTTTATTTTTGAAGGGATCTTCCCAGTTCAATACAGAGAATGGGTACCAGAAAGTGAGAACACAGCATCCATCATCTGGAATATCATGTTCATGGAGGGCTCAGAACCTCCTTCCATGGATAACAGACCTATTCTGGTCATGATAGTCAACATGTCTGACAGTTTTCATATTAATTCTTCTGCCCTGGGCAGAGCAAAATTTCCTGTCCCCGTGGACTGCACAGCAAGAAGGAGATGAACACGAAGACATATATGGCAGAAGTCTGATTAGCAGAGTGGTTCCTATACCCTGAAATCTCTCTCTCATCATAAATCAATTGGTGGGCTGGTTATCAACCTCTTTGCATTTGGACACAGTATATAAACTGCCCTGCAGTTTCTCTGTATGTCATGACCCAGGATGTGATGTGGGGAATGACCTCTGGCAAAGCTGTGCAAAAATCCCTGCCATATGTCTTCCTACTTTTTCCACTGCTTCCTACGACAGTACAAAAGATAGAAACGAGAACAGTAATCATACTGTTTATGCCTTTCTGGCTGTGGAAGCTATGGCTCTCCAACTAGATTAGCCTAGCATTGGACCTTTGGATGCCTTTATAGCCCAAAGGCGGTTTGCTACTAGAAGAGTAATCCACTACCTGGGAGTATACAGGTTTAGAATAAATACACCATGAATTTATGTTGGTATAACTATGTTGCTCAGAGGTCTGAAAAAGTCATACTCCTGAGTGGTGCAGTTATACCATCTGAACGCCAGGTGTAGACTACACTATGTCAATGGGAGGGTTTCTCCTGTTGACATAGTTACCGCTTCCCAGGGAGTGGAGTACCTATGCCAATGGGACAAGTTCTTCTGTTTAAGTATTACAGAGGCACAGCTGCACCAGTGCAGCTCCACCATTGCAGTGATGTAAGTATAGATAAGCCCTTAGATGATCTGATTATTGCTTTCCTGGACCCCAAAAAGTGAAGTCAGCAAGTAAAACTTATTCAACTGGCCGGTGCAAAGTCCCTAGTTTAATTACCATGTTAACATTTAATGTTCTCAGCATTTTCAAGAAAAGGAAGTTTTATACAAATCCCAACATTAAATACTTCCTTAGGTCATCTACCATATTCCAGCCCTGCAAGGTCATAGAGCATGATCTTGGAACCCAATTCTGCTCCACAGACTACTACCCAGATTGAACCCCTGAAGGAGGTGTCATCATAATTCCTACCCATTAGAGTAGGCTTCCCAATGGCGACCATCTCCAATCAGATGAGCCTTTTATTTGAAGTTGGAAGCCTTCTCTAATGAGACCTAGTTTTGTACTTTTAATGCAGACAGGTAGTCCTCACCTGTCATAGCATTCATTCCCTAAATAAATTCAAGAAGTATTCTCCCTTCAGTTATGCATCACAGTCCAGCCCTTAGGAGCACTGACAATCTCAGGGCATAACAGCCATGTTTCTTGTATTGGGAGGTGACAGACTGCCACAGTGCAGTCTTCTCCATGCCTTAGTGCCCAGGGGATAACAGAAAAGATATCTATCTATAATCTACCTTGTTTTGGATGTTCACCTTTAAAGGATGATCCTGCTTCCCACCCTGCTGGCACACTGCTATAAAAATCTCATTATAATGCATCTCTGGACCTTAGCACAAACAAGAATAGAAAAATGTATCTGAGTGTGACGTTACCCTCTGGTGTTGTCTGGACCAGTGATCTGCTAGGCCTCTCCAATCCTTGACTCTAGGAGTCAGCCTTACCCTGCTCTGCTGTGAGAACCCCCATTCCTGGGCTGTTCACGCACAGCCTCTGGCATGTAAGCTGCTCCCAGCAACTTGCAAGCGAATGACACTAGCCAATATCTCTGGTCTCAGCCACAATCCTGGGAACCTCCATCTTGCAGTGTCTAGTTATGCCCGCTGGATGCTGCAAGCTTATATAAATTTGTCAATTTAACAAAGAAATTGAAATGTAGCAGGTTTGTTCTCCCAAGGGGAGTCTGACACACTACAAACCAAATGCATTGCTTCAGGTAGAATAAACAATCAGATATATTAACTATAAAGGTAGATTTAAGTGATTATAAATCAAAGCATAACAAGTCAGATTTAGTCAAATGAAATAAAAGCAAAACACATTCTAAGCTGATCTTAACACTTTCAATGTCTTCTCATCACAGGCTGACTTTTCAGTCAGGCTCTCTCTCCCTTTTGATCAGTGTTTCAGTCACTTGGTGGTGGTGGTGTTGTCTGTAGATGTAGGTGGGAGAGAGAGAGCATGGCAAAATGTCTCTCCCTTGTATCATGTCCTTTCTTTCCTCCTGGCTTTGCACCCCCCCTTCAGAGTTAGGTGAGCATTACCTCATCGCAGTCCCAAACTGCCCAAAGGAAGGGGGCGACTCCCTCAAGGGTCTAACAGATTCTTTTGTTGCTGCCTAAACCAGTGTCCATTGTTCCTGTGAGGCTGGGCTGGGTTTGTCCCATCCACGCCCTGACGAGTTTTTGCATGGGCTTGCTTTAAGCCGTGAGGATACATTTTCAGCCTCATAACTATATGCATGAAATTATAACCTTACTATAACATTACTGTGACAATTAGTATAACAACCATGCTCAGTGTATTATGAGACTTCCGAAGACACCCAACATGACAAGCTTTGCACTGGATACCACACAATCATTTTATAAAGATGAACATGGGGATGCAGGGTGTCCCCCTGAGGTACAGAGCATCACACTGAGCCTACATGAAAATGTCTGTTCTTTTAGTAATAAGGTCCATAGATTTGGCCATCCTGGAGACAAATGGGTCATCCAGAATAGAGATAGAAATTGACATCAAGGACTTGGCTTTGTTATCAGTAGCTGGAATTTTTCATGCTCCGTAGGAGGAAAAACTATTATGCTCTTTCCTCCAAATATAGTTTAGTTTAGGTAAGTAGAAATGAATTATCCTAACTGTGCAAATTGTCTCGACTGGAGGGAACTTCAGGAGCTGGGGCATCCCCGGCTGCCCGTGACTGAGAAGTTTGGTTCTGCCCCCAACCTGCAAGCAGCCTGCAGTACCCATTGTAGGGATCTGTGGAACTTACTTGAAGAAAGAAATATGTAACTGTGCTTACCTGAAAATCTCCTATTACTTTCCTCTTCTGCAAAGGTTGAAGTCTCTCTTCTGGCTTTTCTAACTCAAAATGGCTTGGGTGCCATGCTTCAGTGTTTCTACCTCACAGTGTATCTACTAATCGACCAGGGCATCTACTACGATTCTTTACATGATAATCCTCTTAACTGTTTCTGGTTATTTTGGGGAAGTAAGTGGCTGCCAAATACTGTTAAAATTCCAGCCCTTGAAAAAATGCATCCTCACTCCAGATTTTACATTTAAATCTTGAATGCAACCAACTCTGTGTTACTCTCAGGCTCTTGCAACATCTGGGGAGTGACTTCAGGTTTTCACTAGTAACTCAGTTAATCATGCATCATATAAAATGGTAAATTTATTTTATAACTTGAAGTCAGCACCCTGCTTTATGGCTTAAGTGAAAACTGAAATAATTGATATAGTGAATTTGGAGATTGATACATGCCATAATCAAGGAAATTACATAACCAACATATGTACTGCAGCTTAGTTTGGCATTTCTTTCTTCAGGGAAGGCAGGACAGTGAAGACTAACTGGAGTTCAGAATGAATAGCACTGAAGGGAGGGGGCAAAGCTTGCCACTATTGCTGCCTTCACTGTATTTGTCCAGTCCGTGGAGAACAATCAAATCTCTTTCCAAACACTAAAATCTCTCAAACAAAACAGCTTTACTGTATATGCTTACTTATGTCAAGGTATCTCAAATGCTTTATAAAAGAGTCACAGTAGTTTAATATATCTTTCCTTTACCTTACACATTGGAATGGCCCCAGGTTACAGAATCATGGAGATGGAAAAGACCTATTAAGTTATGTATTTCCTGCCAGGGCAAGATTATTCTCTACAGTATACAGTATTTTCCATCTCAGGCTAATGGCCTTCTAACTCTTCACTGGGGATCCTACTCCAGTCTAATAAAAATCAGTGTTAGGAATTTTCCCTGCTACTCAGTCTAACATTTTCTTTGTTCAGTTTCATTGCATTGCTCCTCATTACACCCCTTTGAAGCACCCTCAGCTGTCTTCTCTTTGTGGTATTTACACAATTTTTGTAGATTGACATTGTATTGACCCCAACCCCTGCAGATGCAGCTCAGTGAGGAGGAAAAGTGGGACGTCTGTTTCCAAACTGAACATACATAATACAGCATTTTATATACTGAGGGTGAAATATCTTTCTTCTCTTCTCGCTTTTCATTTGAACTAGAGGAGAAGGAAGAAAGTTCTATATTTGTACATGGTACTTGTTCCTTTTCTGAAATCTTTCAAAGTTACATTGAACTGCATCTGCTTATACCAGGTCTGAATTTGCCCAGTTGATTTTTCTCCTCCCCTTCCCCAATCTTCAGATGAGTCAGATACGAGGTTATTTTCCTCCATATAAATTGTTCTGTTGGTGTTTTAGATGTTGCTTAGTCCCCTCCTGAAATTACTCAAGAAATGACAGGACTTACTTTTGTATCTCTTTCATGTAGCCACAGTATATATCAGCTCCATTTCCTAAATTTGTGGAATTAAAAGGAAGGCAGTGGGAGAGAGCACCAGTGTTTGTACCAGTATCACAGTTTTATTATTGTATGACATTTTCCCAGGAACACTATATTCTCTGTATGGCCTACTTAATCTCCTCTAGCAATCCAGATGCATGGCCAATCTGCAAAGGGACATCTTCAGTTTGTGTCCTGTACTTTCTTTTCTCATTGAAGCTTATCTATCTAAATTCTCTTCTTTGAACTTCTTACCGAAAGGGGGACTGAGCTGCACACAAATGGTTAAAGGGAAGTTTAAATGGTGCAAGGAAGATAGACAAACATTTTATAAGCCCCCTTGTTGGAAAGGGCTGCACAGTTAATTAAAAAAAGAGAGGAAGCTACCGCTGGTTTCCATGAGAATTTGTGGGATGGCTGCCCATTGTTAAATTAAGATCATCCATTCATTTCCGAACATTTTCACCACATTTCTTTCTTCAGCTTTTTTGATGGATACCAGCCAGGTTAAAGATTTACAGTCTTCTAAAGGCACTTTTGCCAACATGTGGATCTTGAGAAGGTGTTCAGTGGTGCTTAAGAAGCTTTAAAGTAAACCCTGTCTTCTGTATAAATTTGTTCCCCTTTCCCTTTAACCTTAATTTGGCTATGGACTTGGCTTCTTTGTTCTTTCATGACTAATATTACCATCTGTGACATTACATATCAACATAGCAATGTAACATATTAAGCACAGGAAAACCCGGAATGTTTGAGCTCATCCAAAGATTTGTTTCTTCAAGCTCCAGTGTTACTTGCAGCCACCTGAAGCATCCCCGAGTTTCTAACAGCACAAAGCAATTAATCAGCAGGTTTCTGTGTTGCTATGAGTTTAAACCAGAAGGCCTTACTGGAGTAGCCTTTCTGAATACCATCTCAGCAATGCAGCATAAAGAGTTGCATTTTTTTCTCACTTTAATCTCATATATAAATGAAAAAACAAAACATTCACTTTTATAATATTAGCCTGACTACCACTGGGGGCAGATTGCTTTGGGAACTGCCCAACTCATTTTCCTGTTCAGATATCTAATGCTATTCTCGGAGCACCACTCCCATAGCAGACCTGTCACAGCTGCCTTTATGAACCACAGTCTAATCCAGCAGTGACCCAGGAGCCAGACAAGACTGTAAACAAGTACTGTGCTCTGTCCATTTCCGCTCTTAGGGAGGCTGGGAAAAGGGCAACAGGTGCTGGGAGAAATGTTCTAAGTAAAAAACATCTTGCACCTCAACAAATGTCAGTTTCAAGATCAAAATTAGAACTGAGGTCTTCTCTTCTCCCACTTCCCATCAGGCTACGTATTGAGCCAAACCTCATTCTCATAACAATGAATGGCTGTAACCACCAAGCTCAGATATTTTGAGAGACTGCTCTTTCTCATAACTTTGCTGTTTCTTCAGACAATTAATTGATTCATTGTTCATTTCAAAACCTGTGCTCATTGGCAGATGACATCCTTCCCAGGATGCCAGTTTTCTACACTGTTTTTTTCCCTCCACACTGTATTATCTTCATCCAGAATTCCATATTTGCTACTTTCTATGTACTATGAATTATTTTTAGGGAAGTGGTATAGCTGTAGCTGTAAAATAAAACTAATTGAGTGCACATCCTGCATGCCCATGTTACTCATGTGTGTTAGCTACCTACATTGTGGGTCACAGTCCAAGGGAGGAGAGATCAGCCACTGCAGGGCTGCTCCCCCTCTTTTCGTCTCTCTTCCTCCACTTGCATATAAGTGGGTAAAGGAGGGGCACGCACAGGAATGGGTGGAGTCTCAGCTCTGCTTCCCACAATGCACTGCCAATGCTGAGCTGACATAGCAGGGGACATAATCTACTATTAATATAGGGCCAGCAGATTACTGTCCCCACCCCCTACACACACACACACACACACACACACACACACACACACACACACACACACACACTAAATGGGAATCCAGGGAGGAAAATCTGACTCTCATACTCACAATCATTTCCTGAATGTTGTTGTGGGGCAGCACAGTGATGAATGCTCATTAGGGCAGATAGTAAATATGACCTACATCGTCAGTTTACAATGTAGTTATGCAAAGGAGGTGTGTGTCTATATTACTGTAATGTGATATTGCTATATGATTTTAGTTCATCTAAATCTGTTTAATTACATCTTCCTTGTATGTTGGAGATTTCCTGCCCAATAAATTCCATTGGGTTCCTGTTTAAAAAACAAAAAAATTACTCCATCTACAGGTTTCTGAGTAGTAGCAGCGTTAGTCTGTATCAGCAAAAAGAACGAGGAGTACTTGTGGCACCTTAGAGACTAACAAATTTATTTGGGCATAAGCTTTCATGGGCTAAAGCCCACTTCATCGGATGCATGCAATGGAAAATACAGTAGGAAGATATACATACACAGAGAACATGAAAAAATGGGTGTTGCCATACCAACTATAACAAGACTAATCAATTAAGGTGGGATATTATCAGCAGGAGGGGAAAAAAACGTTTGTAGTGATAATCAGGATGGCCCATTTCCAACAATTGACAAGAAGGTGTGAGTAACAGTAGGGGAAAAATTAGCATGGGGAAATAGTTTTTACTTTGTGTCATGACCCATCCACTCCCGGTCTTTATTCAAGCCTAATTTAATGGTGTCCAGTTTGCAAATTAATTCCAATTCTGCAGTTTCTCATTGGAGTCTGTTTTTGAAGTTGTTTTGTTGGAGAATTGCAACTTTTAGGTCTGTAATTGAGTGACTGGGGAGGTTGAAGTGTTCTCTGACTATAATTCTTGATGTCTGATTTGTGTCAATTTATCCTTTTGCGTAGAGACTGTCTGGTTTGGCCAATGTACATGGCAGAGGGGCATTGCTGGCACATGATGGCATATATCACATTGGTAGATGTGCTGGTGAATGAGTCTGACATCATAATCAAAAAAGGCTGACAAAGGAGGTGCTGTCGTCATGAATAGGTCGGAATATGAATGAGAATCTGCTAGGCAGCTCTCTAACACCACATTCTACAGGCCATTACCCTCTGATCCCACTGAGGGTTACCAAAAGAAACTACACCATTTGCTCAAGAAACTCCCCGAAAAGGCACAGGAACAAATCTGCACAGACACACCCCTAGAATCCTGACCAGGGGTATTCTATCCACTACCCAAGATCCATAAACCTGGAAATCCTAGACGCTCCATCATCTCAGGCATTGGCACCCTGACAGCAGGATTGTTTGGCTGTGTAGACTCTCTCCTCAGGTTCTACGCTACCAGCACTCCCAGCTATCTTCAAGACACCACTGACTTCCTGAGGAAACTACAATCCATTGGTGATCTTCCAGAAAACACCATCCTGGACACTATGGATGTAGAAGCCCGATACACCAACATTCCACACAAAGATGGACTACAAGCCATCAGGAACAGTATCCCCGATAATGTCATGGCAAACCTGGTGGCTGAACTTTGTGACTTTGTCCTCACCCATCTACCGATGTGATATATGCCATCATGTGCCAGCAATGCCCCTCTGCCATGTACATTGGCCAAACTGGACAGTCTCTACGCAAAAGGAGGTGCCACAAGTACTCCTCATTCTTTTTCCATCTAATGAGTAAGTGAACTTGTATATATACTCTGTGTGTGTGTGTGTGTGTATACACTGTGCATGAAAACCTGACTTTTGCCATTGACTTCAATTAAACAAGCGTTTTTTTTTTTAAAAACATATATAATTCATTTTATTTCTTTGAATTTTTAAAAGTGAGACAGTCTGACAAACAGAGAAAGTACCTTTGATTTTCAATTTCCTATTATTATTTAGAGACATAAATTGATTCCTTACTTCATTGTTTTTGCTGTTAGTTGCAGGTTAGAGTTGCTATTTAAACCCATCTACTGGCTGTGCAACTGTGGACTAGTCTCTTCCAGAGAATGGAGAATACACAATACTAGCTTGTGTCATCTATAGAGTTGGGCAAAATTTTAGTCCAAAACTTTTTTTGGCCAAAATATGCAGATTTGGGTTCACCTAAAGATTCTATGAATTTGTGTTGAATTGCCTAATTATTTCAGATGGGGGGGAGGGACAATATTTTTAAGTTTTGTTTTGACATTTTGAAAATTTCAAATTTTCCTTCAATTTTATTTTTAGAAAAGTTTTTAAAAATTGAAAACAAAATGAAACATTTCATTTGGAGTCAAACAAAATGTTTGGTTACACCCAAAACCATTTTTTCCAACTTTTTCCATTCACTGAAAAATTTAAAAAAACATTGTTTCAGGTTGACCCAGAACCATTTTTTCCCCATTTTTTTTTCAGGCTGCCAGTACATCAAAATATCAGTTATTCACACAGATCTAGCTGTCCACTCATTTTCTCATCTGTGATTCGGAACAATGCGGGAGCACATCCCTTGGCTTGCATTGTTCTTTTGAGCATTTTTGGCCTTGTCTATGCTGGCAGCGGCATGTAGGGCATGTGTAGCCGCATACCGCAGTGAACAGCAATCTGCAGCCACACTGCAGTGTATACCAATACATGGTAGTGAAAGACTATGGCAGGGGTCTTTCCCCACTGCTAGAGCCTTTCCCTGAAATGGAGAAAGGCTCCAACTGCGGGACACGACACTGCTGCAAATAGCAGTGCAGACTTGAGAGTCACTACTTGGGTATGTAGAGAGCTGTGTAAGGTAAATTCCTAAAGTTCTGGTGTGTCTTTACTCCCCTATAGGGTGCCTCACTGGTTACACTGCTTTTTATACCCATACACTGCACGCTCCCCCAGTATGTACTCCACACACCACCATAAATGCAGACATAGCCTTGGAAACAATGAACCAGAGCCTGCTACTAGTTCAATTTGTGTAATAAATGTAGTTACTCTGGATTTATATGGGTGGAATTAAGAGAAATTTGATCCATCATCTTAATCCACATTATATAAAGACTATTTTCTAGGGGTATCTATACAGTATTGTAGGTGCTGCTTTAAAGTGGATCAGGACATTTAATATGTAATTATTTCATTTAGGATTAAAGGTTTGAGAGTAAGAGCTAGCCATCTTTCTAGAAATAGCTTGTTGGTCCCGGGGGAGTGTAAATTTCATTCTTGGTTTTGTTCAAGGATTCTATGCACTAAACCAAATCAAAATACAGAAAAAACTGTTTTATCCAGCATGTTGGGGACTGGGGGCTTCCAGCAAGTGAAAAATGCCAGTTAACTAAGAGTATGTCTATACTACCCGCCGGCTCGGCGGGCATCGATCAATCCAGCGGGGATCGATTTATCATGTCTAGTCTAGACACAATAAATCAACCCCCAAGTCCTCTCCCATTGACTCCTGTACTCCAGGGCCACGAGAGGTGCAAGCAGAGTCAACTGGAGAGTGGCAGCAGTTGACTTACTGCAGTGAAGACACCACAGTAAGTCGATCTAAGTACGTCGACTTCAGCTATGTTATTCACATAGCTGAAGTTGCATAATTTAGATCGATTTCCCTCCCCCACCCCCGTGTAGACCAGGGCTAAGAGGGAGGAAGTTTGGGTGGGAGGGGGCTCGGGGTGCCAGATCCAGAGGGCACTCACCTCAGGCAGCTCCCCACAAGCGGCTACATGTCCCTGCTGCTCCTAGGCAGAGACACAGCAGGCAGCTCTGCACGCTGCCCCCGCCCTGAGCGCTGGCTCCACAGCTCCCACTGGCTGGGAACCACAGCCAATGGGAGCTGCAAGGGCAGTGCCCGCGGGCAGAGGCAGCGTGCAGAGCCCATAATAAAAGCCAGGGGTTCTCGTGGCTATTTTTGAACAATTTTGGAACTGAAATACCCTAAGAAACACACCATAGAAATGTGTGTTCAGATGGAAAACAGATAAGGTTTTCTTCATAACAAAAAATTTCATAAATTGGGAAATGTAGTATAGAATAGTAGGTGGAGATTTTACAAAACAGTTATGAATTCCTTTAAAAAATCAGGTTTCTTCTTCTTCCTTCCCCACTCAAACTCCCCTGCTATTTTCCCAGCTACTGGGAGCTCCTTAAATCCAGGCACTGAGACTCTAAAAGAAGCATTACACAAATTAAAATCTTTACAGTTCTGCCTTTTGCCTAATTAACTTTACTGCAGTATTCATGGTGTGGGGAATATCATAAACTCTCTGGTAATGTTAATTATGTGCAAATTGCAATTGTAAAGATTTTAATAGCAACTCCTGTAAGTATAAGCCTTATTGATCATGTCCATATTATGTACGTATTTACACAGTGCTGATAAAACTCCCAAAGTCCTGTCCCAGCACATATGAAACTCTGTAAAACTGGAGATGGATTATTTGGGGAAAGTCTCTTCTTTGGTTGGTGTTAGGATAATAATTTCTTAAAATTAGAGTATATGTTGCTCCCCCCCATTTAGTCTTATAAAATGCAAACTTTAAAAGTTTTTGAATATTTGGAATTCTAGAATAGAGGTGTGCAAAAAGTTTGATTTGAACTGCAAATATATTCAAAATCTATCTTGGTTTGAGTTTAATGTATTTGCAAACCAGTGGTAATTCATTAGAGCATTTTATTTATTTGTTGTTGTTGTTGTTAATATTATGTGAGCCATCCAATGAAGTCCTTGGCAAGCTTTTTGGAAATCAGCAAACGTTTTAGGTCTGCCTGTTTGCCTTTGTGGTATAATTTGAGCCAAACATGGGGTTAGCGGGATAAATCACGTGTCAGATGTCACAGGGTATTTCATCTGCATCCATTATTAGTTGAGCCCATTTGATGGGCTCAGGAGGGCACATTCAGCTGAAAAGTCATTTTCCTTTCCTTTCTCAGGAATATTTTCAATTAAGGGGAAAAACAGAAAAAAAGTCTGCTAGCCTCCTATCACTTTGGCAGCAGTCATCTTGCATAATTGTAGTTTCCCTTAAGCCTACTATCCTTACCTCCTCCCGTAATTCCATCTTTTATTGTGAATTGACTCATCGTTCCATATTTGGCTTACATAAAATATCAGATCCCAGTTCTTCTGCAGGACACTTGTTTCTCAAAGATCTGCTGTTGTACAGCTGAGGCCTAGTCCTGCATATCACTTCAGGAAAATTCTGCAAATGTACATGAAGCTCTCCATTTCCAAATGTGTATAGGGGGTCACAATGAAAGGTGATCATATAAAAATGTTTGAAACTTTCTAATGCTTCAGGGCCCAAGAACCCATCAGAACTGATTTGGGCACTATACATTCACAAATTGTCCTTGAAACAAATCTCAGATGGTTTGTACTCTCCAGTCCAAAACCCTAAACCCTAGTCTAAACCATGGGTTCCGGGTTCCTCCATCTTTATTATCAATCTCTGCAAATAATCTTGATACTTGTGTAACATTTGGGTTTAATTTGGGCCATTAAATCACAGCCCTGAGGTACATCTCTTAGCAGGATGCAGTGAGCACTATTCTCTACATCTGGTCAGTTCTGCTGGCTGTAGTAAGGAAGAGGCGGGGCTACAGTTCTCCCCTTCCCACCTCTTACCCATAAGCGAGTACTCAAGGTAGCTCTACCTCAGAGCAGCCCTTGTGCTCTGAAGAGCTGTAATTATACCTGATCTCTGTGCAGGGGACATCAGGGAAGGCAAGCTACTTGTATACCCCTCCATCCTGTGCACCCATTCTGGTCTGAAATGGTTAACCACTGCTGAACCTTATGTAGTATGCTGAATACTAATGGTCTTTGTTCCATTCTGCATTGCTTTACGATAGCCCATTTTATGCATCTGTTTATTTCAACAAAGATTAGCTAATACTGTTGTTTATTTTCTTTAACCAGAACACTAAAATGCTTATTATACATAGTTTAAATCATTAATTCCTAGACACCACATTTTTTAGGCATAAAAGCTTGGAAAAAATAGCTCATTTTGAGTGGGAAGGGTAACATGATTTTATCCACATTTGTGTCTTATTGTTTTAAACGTGGAATAGGAATGACAAAACGCTGAGACAATTACACATGTAAAAAATTACTTGTTCATTTGATTTTTCAGGCTGGTTTCACTTGTGAATTTATTCAAATTTGTTTGGATAAAGCTTCCCCCTCACATTCTAATTTATATACAGTAAAAGCTGTTTTATCCATCACTTCACCAACGGGAAAGCTCTATAAACCAGCATTTCTGATCTTCATAGGAAGTCCGGTTTATAGTCCGGTTGGCGTGGGGGCGGCAGGGGTTTGGGGAATGGGAGGGGGTGCAGAGTATGGGCTCTGGAAGGGAATCTTGTTGCTTGAGGGGGCTTGGGGCACGGAAGGGGGTGTGGGGTGCCGGATCCAGGCACCGCTCACCTTGGGCGGCTCCCTGCAAGCGGCAACCTGTCCCAGCTGATCACTCAGTTTGTTAAAAATGACTGTCTAATCTGTCCCTGTACGTCATTAATGTAGCAGAAGAGCTACATTTTCAAAAATGACTAGTGATTTGGGTGCCCAACTTAAGATATCTTAAAGAGGCTTAATTTTTAAGACACGGGGGCTCAGCATTTTATGAAAAAATAGAGCTCTCCAAGATTATTCAAGATCTGCATCTAGAAATTGAGGCACTCGAAGTATAGCCCCTTTTGAAATTTTAGGATTAGACTTCTAAGCATGTTTGAGATCTATAAACACCCCCCACAAACTTAAAACAGATACAATCCAGTATTCAATACAGATTTGCACTATGCTTGCAACCTAAATTTAAATGCCTTTAAAAAAAATATTCTGAAGGTAATGGATGCCTAAAATACATCAGCTCCGTTATCAAAGGAGTAGGTTGTCCCCACTGAATACACAGTATCAGTGTTTCCTGATATGCATATTATCGACATTCTTAGCATTTTCCTAGTGCTGTTAGTTTGGGTTAGAACGACTTATTGTATGCCCAGTGTCGAAAGATGAATAGGCCTATCAACCAAGCAGCATAATAAATCTGTTGGACTGTGTATGTCATGCTCCACCCCTCCCTCTTTCTTCTTAGTGTATGATATAGCTTATTACACCACGACAGCTGTTAGAAAAATGTTGCAGTGGCCATAAAAAGTGATTTACACTGTATTACCAAAGCAGCTACATTTAACAGGGTGGGGGCAGCAAACAAGTGAAATGTGAAGTATACCATATATATATTCATGAAACACGGGAAGCTGTGAAATGCTCAAACTGACAGTGAAATTCTCCCTGGGTCTCCACCGCAAGGTTGGACTAACAAAGGGAGTAATTGGCGGTGATAGTTGTGGGTGTTCAGAATTTCCTAAATGCCACAGCTGCTTTCACTGGAATATCAGAAGGGTATTAAATTAATCTCCTAATATGAATGCAAAGATCCTTCCCATCAAACTATATAAAAAACAAAGCAAAACCCTAATTCAGGGAGGAGGCCTGCAGAAAGAGAAAAATGCACCAAGCAGGAAAGTTAATGTTAACCTTCCGCTACTCAGAGGCTGAATAGCAACCACAGCATAGAAAAGATGAGCTAAATACAATGGGCCAGATTCTCTACTTCATCACCCCATTTAATGCTGATGTAACTCCACTGAATTGCACTAACATTAGGGTGCTGTAACTCCTCCTTGGATGTTGAAACTGTGAGCGCTGGGGAAGTCTATGAGCTTTGGTTTACAATATATCTTCTGCAAATCAACATGGTCTAGTAACATCTTTGGCATTCTTGCAAATAAATGATATAAAACATCAATCTGGGACACAGAAGTAGGTTTAGCGCCTCCGTGGTCAGATCATTCCTTGGTTTCTGTTCAACATATACTGTGTACATACACTATAAACACACACACAAATATATACACACATACTCAGGCATCGACTAAATGTGACGTTTTTGATGTTCTTTCCGCTGAGTCAGTACTAAACCAATACTCCACCCCATGGTGCCTAATGGGTAATGGAATTTGGTCAGGTCAAGGAGGTTAATAGCCCTACTCTTGTGAAAAGTGTCACGGGATCTTTCGTCATAAGTGGTCAGGACCTCAGGTTTCAACTCATCTGTATAAAAGCACACTGACTCCCTAGAATCATGAACTTTAGGTATAGGTATAGTACTGAGATAGGGGGAAATGTGCCAGGTATTAAAGCTTTTCTAGACAAACAGTTAGTGCACAGTAAACTAGGATGTAAAATCTACAGTGTGCTCATATGCAACACATTAACTGCCGACATGGACGCTGCTAGCGGGCACAAAAAGTTCCCTAGTGCACATTGGCATAATCCTGTTTCAAAGCAGAATAGATCAAAGCACATTATGGATCTTTTGGTGAATGGTAACAGGGTCCAAACAGACAGAATGTAGCAGGCTAGTGAGCTGTATATTTACATCCCATTTTGCCACTCACTGGGCGTTAATCTAGACAAGCCCCGAGTCTCCCTTCCATATACTTATTAGACTCAGTGAGCCTCAGTTGATGGACATTGATGAAATAATAGTATGGGGGGGTATAGCTAGAGAGGAACCAAAGCATCTATTTTACTTTTTGATTTGAATAACTATGTTCAAGGAACTGCCGTCTGATAGACATATGCGCACAAATGCATCTCATGCCACATTCTCATCAAGATTGGATTGTATTAATTTTGCATACAGCAGTTGCCTTTAAAAGTTTATCACAATATTCCTTGTAATATTTACTAAGAATAAATAATACCATGCTTAACTTTATCTATTTTCAAAGGTCATATTAGAAAATTTTAAATGATAACTGCTGTAGCCTGCCTAAATTTCTGCTGTACAAAGAAACCCAAATGACAGCTGAGGAGACATAGAGCCAGTTACAGAAGGTAGAAGTTCTGGGCCACATGCAAAGACACACCTGTGACTGGCCATAGATTATTACGATTGCATGAACAGTCAGGTACAGTACTTGCATGTACAAATAAATGGCTAGAGAGAGGTGTAATAAACCATTTATGCATGCAATTACCTAATTTGTGCACACAGTCACAGGGTAGAGGAGAACAATGACTTAATCTTCCACTTACTTTCCTGTTGTTTTCGTGCCACAACTCTTTCTTTCCTTCTTGTTGGCTTTATATCATTTTACCATAGCTTACGCTGGCTTACCAACTTGAAAGCAACAGAGAGTCCTGTGGCACTTTAAGACTAACAGATGTATTGGAGCATAAGCTTTCGTGGGTGAATGCCCACTTCGTCGGATGCATGTAATGGAAATTTCCAGGGGCAGGTATAAATATGCTGGCAAGAATCAGTCTGTAGACTGTGGTGTCTAGGAAGTGGACCTCCCGTGTAGATTGGTCCAGGCTGAGGTTGATGGTGGGATGGAAGCTGTTGAAATCGTGGTGGAATTCTTCCAGAGTCTCCTTCCCATGGGTCCAGATAATGAAGATGTCGTCAATGTAGCATAGGTAGAGGAGGGGCATTAGTGGACGAGAGCTGAGGAAGCGTTGTTCCAGGTCAGCCATAAAAATGTTGGCATATTGTGGGGCCATGCGGGTGCTCATGGTGGTGCCACTGGTCTAGAGGTATATATTGGCACCAAATTTGAAATAGCTGTGCGTGAGGATAAAGTCACAGAGCTCAGCAACAAGTTGTGTTGTGTCATCATCAGGGATACTGTTCCTGACAGCTTGTATTCCATCTGTGTGTGGGATGTTTGTGTAGAGAGCCTCCACATCCATGGTGGCTAGGATGGTGTTTTCTGGGAGATCACCAATGCATTGTAGTTTTCTCAGGAAATCAGTGGTGTCACGGAGATAGCTGGGAGTGCTGGTAGCATAGGATCTGAGCAGAGAGTCTACATATCCGGATAGTCCTTCAGTGAGAGTGCCAATTCCAGAGATGATGGGGCGTCCAGGATTTCCAGGTTTGTGGATCTTGGGTAGTAGATAGAATAATCCCGGTTGAGGCTCCAATGGTATGTTGAATTGTTCCTGTGTAGGTGTAGGGAGTGTCCTGAGTAGATGGTGCAGTTTCTTAGTATATTCCTCAGTGGGATCTACACGGGAGGTCCACTTCCTAAACACCACAGTACAAATAAGTGATGGCCACGTTAACACCACCCTATACCGAAAACCCACCGACCGCTATGCCTACCTTCATGCCTCCGGCTTCCACCCCGGACACACCACACGATCCATCATCTACAGCCAAGCACTGAGGTACAACCGCATCTGCTCCAACCCCTCAGACAGAGACCAACACCTAAAAGATCTTCACCAAGCATTCTCAAAACTACGATACCCGCACAAGGAAATAAGGAAACAAATCAACAGAGCCAGAGGTGTACCCAGAAGCCTCCTGCTACAAGATAAGCCCAAGAAAGAAACCAACAGAACTCCACTGGCCATCACCTACAGTCCTCATCTTAAACTTCTCCAATGCATCATCAGTGATCTACAACCCATCTGGGACAATGATCGCTCTCTTTCACAGACCTTGGGAGGCAGGCCAGTCCTCGCCCACAGACAACCTGCCAACCTTAAGCATATTCTCACCAGCAACCACACACCGCACCTTAACAACTCTAACTCAGGAACCAATCCATGCAACAAACCTCGATGCCAACTCTGCCCACATATCTACACCAACAGCACCATCACAGGACCTAACCAGATCAGCTACAACATCACCGGTTCATTCACCTGCACGTCCACCAATGTTATATATGCCATCATGTGCCAGCAATGCCCCTCTGCTATGTACATTGGCCAAACTGGACAGTCACTACGTAAAAGGATAAATGGACACAAGTCAGATATCAGGAATGGCAATATACAAAAACCTGTAGGAGAACACTTCAACATCCCTGGCCACACAATAGCAGATGTAAAGGTAGCCATCTTACTGCAAAAAAACTTCAGGACCAGACTCCAAAGAGAAACTGCTGAGGTTCAGTTCATTTGCAAATTTGACACCATCAGATCAGGATTAAACAAAGACTGTGAATGGCTATCCAACTACAGAAGCAGTTTCTCCTCCCTTGGTGTTCACACTTCAACTGCTAGAAGAGGGCCTCATCCTCCCTGATTGAACTAACCTCGTTATCTACAGACTGATTCTTGCCAGCATATTTATACCTGCCCCTGGAAATTTCCATTACATGCATCCGATGAAATGGGCATTCACCCACGAAAGCTTATGCTCCAATACATCTGTTAGTCTTAAAGGTGCCACAGGACTCTCTGTTGCTTTTTACAGATCCAGACTAACACGGCTACCCCTCTGATACTTGATACCAACTTGAAAGTTACTATCGCTTACATCACCCCTGAAAACACCTGTCTGAGTCTCACGTAATCCCCTGAGCCATCCAGTTCCTCTGTCTGTCTATCCTGGGTCTCTCTATGCCTAGCACCATAGTAAATAAATACTGTACAAGAATGTGGGGAATATCTAACACACTGGGACAAATGCTGGGGTCTTTATTTCACCTCAATGTGAGGTTACTTGAATAAAGATTAAGGACCTCAGGATTTGTCCCACCATGCTTAAGTGGAATTCAAATGCCCCAAAACACTGTTCCTACCATTCCTACTTTTTCATAGATGTATGGATGGATTACATACTGTAATTAGGGTATTGTATTACTGTATGTAAAACATTTCATCAGTTTGTATATACTTGTACCAGAAATCCTACATAAGAGTCAGGATCCCCAAAAACCCTTTAGGTTTTAGCTAATCACATTCCTTGAGATGATGGCAAAATAGTATTGCTACATTTGTTTTCACTGTGTCCAATCACAATTATCTTCTCTTGAAAAGAGTGTTCAGTTCACGTCCTAACTATATACATCATGTCCAGCGACATAAATACTTACCAGTATAATAAGATCTTATATTTACATAGTGTCGGTCATCTGAAAAGGCTTTAGAAACTGAAATACAAATCATACGCAGGATACTGAAGTGCAGCAGTCCTTAGAGTAAAATGCAGCAACTATTTAATAGCACAGAATGACATTACACAATAATTTGTCAGAAAGTAAGAATACTCCATGCAATCGACACTTTAGATAGGCAGCGTGTTGCAAATGTAGGCAAGTGCTATGTGATTTTTAATTACCACAAGTGTTTACACCCCTACTTGGACAAAAAGAGCCAAGAGCTTTTAAATGACCACAGATGGCTGAGACTTAATTTTTATGCATCATGCCAAAGTCAGTACCTCCAGCAGCATAGTGCCACTTTCCACCATACTAGGGCATCAGTTCAATGTTGACTCAGAAGCAAAAGTAGTCAATACCACTCCCTGAAATGTTTATGGGTTACTTGGAGATCTCTCATCCAAGAACTGACCCGCCCTTCCTAGATTGTAAGAGCTGATGCCATGTGGCTACAAGTAGAACCACAGTATATAGCTAAAATCCTATGTATGAGAATTCTAAATGTATTGTACTGTAATTGTTTGCAACTGCATTTCCCATATACTACTAATGTATCAGCAGAATATTCTCTATTGCCTGAGGTTAGAACAAAAGGAAAGATACCCAAACAATGTGTAAAATACAATGAGCTCACAGTATAGCTGTCATCATTCCAGAGACCTTTTAAACCTGACAGTGTGTTGCATCTGAATTAAAGCAAAATGTTAGTTGTGCTGCCAAAACCAAAGACTGTTGAGAGAAAACGCTGACGAATGAAGAACATACTGTGTTGTAATTTTGAATATATTTGGGGGTGAGGTGTGCACTGATTATATATATATTGAAAAACTAAAGGAACTTTCATTTCTCTCTTCTTCATCTTGGTTACTGTGATGTGGTCTTTTTGATGTAGGAATATATATTCATAGATTTTAGGCCGGAAGTAACTGTTCTGATTATCTTAGTCTGACCTCCTGCATAACACAGGCCAACAGAATTTCTCCCAGTAATTCCTGCAACAAAAATAATTATACTTGCCCACTACAGAAATGACACTTAGGCTCATTAGAAAGGACTGTGTGGTATCAGATTAGCGGTTCTTCATGCAGATTGAAGCAGGAAACATTTCTTTTTTGTTATTGCTTTTTATTTTGAATGGCTGTGAAAAGTGTATAGATCAAACTAGATGGCTGTGTGTTCCAGTCCCCATGTTTTTCCTGTTATGCCAAGTTACAGGAAAGGTTTCGTAAACCAAAAGACTGGGCCAAATGGAAGGTACTCTTTGTATTGTGAAGAGATGCAATCAGTTTTCTGTTCAATAGTACAGACTTTCTGTCCCTTCATCTCTATTCAGTAATTGCATAAGATAATGTAATGACCAAGACTGCTTCCAGAAGAGGGGACGTATTGATCCATTCACTATCTTATGTTGACTACCTGTGATTTAAGAATCCATGTCCTTTCTGGTTGGTGAAGTCCCGTGGGGAAGTACTACATCCCTTATTTGTCAAGGTCTCTCTTAGAGAAGGCAGGCTACTTATTGCTTTGAAGGAGGTCATTGCTAGACACTGACAACCTTGCTATTTGTTTGCCAGGATGATATCTTCCCTTTTTTGGGTAAGACTGTGGAGAAGGTTGTGGTGAGACAGCTCTCACAGTATCTAGATGCCTTTGATTTTCTTCACCCTTGTCAATTGGGGCACAGACTTAGCTATGGCACAGGGACTGCATTGGCCAATGATCTCCTCCTGGCAATGGATGAAGTCCAGGTGTCCATGGTAGGATTATTCGATCTCTCCACTACCTTATACCTAGCTGATCACAAGATGCTTCTGACTCACCTGTGAGAGTGTACAGGATTGCTCTTCAATGGCTTCATTTTTTTCTCTCTGAGAGATTTCAATGGGTAGTTGTGGACAACTGCTTCTCTTCCCGAAGAGCTCTTAAATGTGAAGTGCTGCAGGGGCCTTTCTGTGACTCCTCCTGCTCTATATGTATATGAAGCCATTAGGAGGATGAGTAAGGAGGCATGGAGTCCAGTGTTTTCTGTATGCTGACAACACCCAACTGTATGTCTCTATCTTGTCTGATTCGGATGCTGCACATCAGTGCCTCAGACACTGTCTAGTCAAGATTGGAGCATGGATGAGAGCGAGCTGACTGAAACTCAACCCATGCAAGAGTGAGGTGATGATGGTGGTTTGGAGGAAGCATCCAGAGGGGAAAACAGAGGTAATATGAGTGCCTTTGATTGAAGGAGTACATCTGCCATTAGTTACTAAAGTTCACAACTTAGACGTGGTTTTAAATCCCCAGCTGCTGTTGACAACCATATTACAGCAATTATCCAGTCAGTTTTTTATCATCTGCTTCTGGCTAGTAGGCTGCAACCTTTCCTTTTGGAAAAGGACCTTGCCACTATTATCCATACTTTTGTCACCTCACTGAAGCTGGTGCAGGACACAGTGCCTTGCTTATTGAGTGGTGCTTCTTGCTGGTAGGGTATTCTCTGTGAGAGCTTCAAGACTCTGGAACTTCTTCCTCCACTGGTCCAAAATTGCCCCAAATACATCTGTTTGATAGGGGCTCTGGAGAGGGCTGAGGGTATGCTGGCTGAGTTCCTGTGGAACTGATCTGAATGCTGCTGAGATTTAATTTAATTGTATTTACTGTATACGTAATTCTGTTGGGCTTCCTACAGCCTTGGATAGTAATCTTTATGATTTTAAATCTAGATAAATAGATAGATAGAAGTGCCTGGGCTTCCTGTCCAGCTCCAATTCCAATTCAAAATTGGTTTGCTGGTTTTCAAAACTCCTCAGGGACTTGCTCTCCATTACCTCTCTGGCCCCATACTTACCTACCTTTTTGCTTGCTGAATATAACTCTACTGTTGCCAAGCTCTACTTGGCACATCCGAGAAGGGTAGCTTTCAGCACTCCACAAATCCCACAACTTTCTGAGGACTGGTTTGTCCCTCAGCATAACCTTGAGGATCCTCGCTGTTCTAAATTAGGCAGGCTTGTACAGAAGTCCCTAGGTACCTTACACTAGCTGGAGATTGCCAGAGCGCAGCATACTTGAGTCCCTCCCCCTCCTAGAAAAACACACTCCCATATATGTGTGTGTGTGTGTGTGTGTGTGTCTAAAGCCCCAGTGTTCAGAGGGAATCCTCAACTGCCCACCTTGGACAATTTTCTGGTCCTTGAGTACCACAGAGGGGCCCCTATCTGGCTGCCCTGTGTCTTCCTCCTGCAGTTCTTCATAATGTAAGGTTGCTGTGCTTTTGCTTACTCTTTTATAGAAACTCTCCCCCCTTTTCTCTCCTGGCTACATTCTGATCTCACTGATACTTGTGAAAATCAGGAATAAATCTAATGAAATTACTCTGGATTTACTCCTGTGTAACTGAGATCAGAATCTAGGCCTCAGATTCATTTCTCTTAAGCCTAGCCTTTAAAATCTTCCTTTTCTGTTTAGCTTAAGAATGCCATAATGTTCAACTGTGCATTAAGGTATGGCTTTACTCTGAAAAAAGTGACACTAAAAATGGCATAGTCTGTAAATAGTTTCTGCATCAAAAGTGATCATTTTATAAGTAAAAAGCAGTCTTTTCTAAATACTAGCTCTGCAAACGCACTAGGGTTTGAGGGTGAAGCTAGGTTCTTTTTTCTGGCACATCGTCATCATATACTGCAGGCTAGTTTAGGACTTCCGAAATTGTAATTCCATTGACCACCAATTTCTTCAAATGATGCTTTCGTGGATACCTGTCAACCCCATTGTCTTCAGTGAATTTGCATAGGTGTAACTGATTGGAGCTCAGTAAACCTTTCTAGGGACTGTGCCGAAGATGAAACAGAATACAACTCATTTATGGTTCTCACTCAAGGGTGGCAGGGCTAATGGAAGTAAAAAACGGTTAAAAAAAAACATTTTTGTTATCAGATATAACTGTGAATACACAGAAGAAATAGTTCTGTTGAGAACAAATCGCTCCTTAGGGATGTACCTTCACTTTTCACTGCCATCTGAGGCCTATGTGAGATGCTAGTTCTGCATATTAATGATTAGCAGTCTAAATTACCATGAAGGATGTCCAAGTCCCAGTCCCTCAAGGTCTTTAACATGCAAATCTGACTACTTCATTTCTTCTGTGCTGCTAAATGTACCAGGCAGGTCTTCATTCTCCATTGCTGTCAATAGAATGTCTATGAATTTAAAGCAGAAGTACCTGGTTTGGGGAAGCGGTACTCTGCCCAACTACCCTGTCAATCAGGGATATGCCTAGGTGGCAGTCTGTCTGTGAAGGCATTAAGTGGAAATGGGGGATGGAGTATATTATAGTATGAAGCAAACTTGCACATCTCCTTGCAGTCAAAGGTCTGTCTTTGATTTTCCTTTAGAAATGTATCAAAAATGTGGCATAAAAAGTACAGCTTTTGTCATATTGAGAATAATAATGTGTTAGGAGACAAAGGAACAAAGGCTGGAAGTTGAGGGAAATTTTTTTAAAAAAGGAAAGAAACAAAGAAAAAATGAAGATGTGAAACAGTTGTGTTTAGTTTGAAAAATCCTTCATCTTTCCCCTCTCCCCTCCTTCTCATTTAATATACTTGAAAATGCTGTGTTTGGAAACCTACATGAATCTAAATTTAGGCCCACTGTGACTTTAGTCTGCATTTCTTTATCGTGGCTTAGTCTTTCATATATCATTTTGTGGAAGGACTGTGTGGCAGGCTAATGGTCTGTTGCCCATGTCTTGTTTTATAAATATTTATTGCCCACTGGTGTGTTCATATCTTTGAAGTTACACCCATGTCTCCTTTTCAGTCTACACTCCCTCCTTTTCCCTATGGAAAAAAAAAAAAAAAAAACACCCTTGTATAACACTAACACTTATGTTTATACAAGAATGCCTTAAAGGCCGTTCTTAATTTTTTTCTTTTATCTACATCTTCCCACATCACTCATCTTTGTTTTGTTTTGGGTTGTTTTTGTTCCCCCCTTCTTACTTCTTAGACAGTGTAGGCCAGGAATAATAAACTAAACAGCATAATCTCTGCTGCTGTTGTATGAATGCAGCAGGCCAGATCTGGTCATTCACAAGTTGACTTACTCACAGAGCTGGCTTCCAACGGATGCCTACAGCCTGTTTGACTAGAACAACTAGCAGGATTTGAATTTGAACTTGCTGGAGGAAACACTGACTAGCCTTTGAGTGAGAGATACTCAAAAGATCATCATCAGAGACTGAAGCTGACTGGCCTGGGGGGATTGTGTCATTTTGTGATTCAAAAGAAAAGGAATTTATAAAAATGTCAATAAAATGAATAATATTTGGATATAATTAGATGGGTAACAAAGCTGGCTGATTTTGCTGCACCATAGGGGGGAGGGATAGCTCAGTGGTTTGAGCATTGGCCTGTTAAACCCAGGGTTGTGGGCTCAATCCCTGAGCAGGCCATTTAGGGATCTGGGGCAGAAATCAGTACTTGGTTCTGCTAGTGAAGGCAGGGAGCTGGACTCAATGACCTTTCAAGGTCCCTTCCAGTTCTAGGAGATAGGATATCTCCATTAACTTATTTTATTTTATTTATAGTATCATAACCTCAGAGGCAGGAAGTAGCCAGGGGAACCAGATATTAGTCCAGTTGTGTTGCCAGGAAGCGAGCCAGCGTGTTTTGGTAGGATCCCCGCTGACCCAATGGCAGGACCACCGGCCACTATTAGGGTACTGGGTGGGGACCTGGTGGAGTAGGGGGGACCCAGGTTCCCCAACCCCTCGGGTGGACCCATTCCCCCAACCTACTCACCCTAGGCCGGAAGTCCTGTGCCTTATTTGTGACCTGCCCCAGCCAGGAGGCTGTGGGCCCCTAGACTGTGATTGCTGTGTGTTCCAGCCCAAAGGATGAAGCTAAGGATTGCTTGCTGCTCTATCCCATCTAGAGGGCAAGAGCTTAGGGTTGCTGTCTGCCCTAGACAGGAGGCTCTGAGCTAAAGACTGTGCCTTGCTCTGTCCCACTCAGAGGTCCAGGCCTATAGACTATGTGGCTCAACCCCAACCAGATGGCCAGAGCCTCTAGACCACCAATTGGAGAGGGAATAGACAGTCCTCAATAAGTTTTACTCCTAGGAGAAATCTGTGCCACTACACACGCGCAGAATTCATATCGCCTGCAGATTTCTTTGCTTCCCTGCAGAAAAATGAGGAAGCAAAAACATTTGTAGGGGACACATGCCTCTTCCCCGGTAGCCTGGCTGCTTCTGTTCACGTGCCTGGAACAGCTGGCAGAGATGTAAATCACCACAGGGGTGGAGGGGCTGGGTGTGCATGTCTGGGGAGACGTTAATCACCACGAAGGGGCAGGGCTGGGTGGGAGTGTGTGCAAAGGAGCAAGAAAGACTCTCTCGCTCTCTATTGCAGAGCACCCAGCGTGAAGGGGTAGGGCTTCAGGTTGTTTGGAGGAAGGCGTGAGGCAGGCTCTGTCCCCTGAGGCAGAGCAGAAATGTAGCAGCCAGCCTGCGTAGTTGTTTGTTAGTTAATAGGTTCCTATTGTTAGTTAATTGTTCCCATTCATGGTCAATTCCCCAGGAGCATAAAACACATTGTAAAAGTTGTAAGGCTCTTTTACATTCCCAGAGTGGTCTAAAGGAGCCTTATTGTAAATGACAGTAAAGGAATCCTCAGCTAGGAAGATCTGTGTGCTTTCTGGCTTTTTTTATTCCTGTGCCAGAGAGGCACAATGGGGTTAGATTACAGCTCGGGATCTATTTTACTTACCCATTTAAAGAAAAAAGACTTAGAGGGCAAATAAAATGTTTATCAAACTGTCAATAAAATGTCAGGGCAATCAGAACCAAGCACTTTCCAAAGTATCCAGCCAGGATTATAACTGGAATGCAGGGTATTGGTTACCAAGTATTTGTAACTTAACTCTCATGTGTTTAGGAAATGCTGAATAGTTATAGTGACTTTTTTCTATATTGTAGTTTAAATAAATTACCAAAATAATTGAAACTGGTTTGATTATATTGCATTATTTTGACAAATAAAATATGCAGAATTTTGCAGAACTTTTAACTTTTTAGTGCAGAATTCCCCCAGGAGTAAAGGTTAGAGGCAAACAGTAGAAGGGAGATTGGAGAGTGTATTTTACAATGGAGATAAAATGGAAGCTCTTTCCACAAATAACTTAACTCTTGGTGATCTTCATGCTTTTCAAAGGCTTAGGCAAATGGCACTCAACTTTGAATAGCCACTTGCTTGGTTTATACTCCTATGTATGTTGTCTTCTGTTAGATTCTCAGCAGATTGGGGTTTCTTTGTATTCAGTTATCTTATTGAAATATGGGACCAAATTCTGCTTTCAGATAACCAGTGTAAATCTGGAATACACCAATTGCAACAGGACTGGGCCATAATCTGTAGCTTAATGAAGTAAAGGAAAGACATTTTTGCTTTTCTGTATGTTGTGGAGAAGCAACCTGCGCATGAGCCTTTCTTAGGGAGCTGTGTTGGTTCCTGAGGCCAAAGTTCCTCTCAATATTGTTCTGAATAAAGCTGTTACAGCGTTTGAGAACGTGTTTTGGTCTCTTGTCTTGTGAAAGCACAGCAGGTGACAGATATTTGTCTTGTAAGAGATAGAACAACTTCCTCATCAAATGGACGCAAAATGGCTAAGACACACCAAAAAATTGTGCCATAGCTCCCTGGCATTGAGTTGCCATGTTTGATTTGAATTTTTGACATTGCATCAATAAATTGTGATAGCTGTATTCAATGATAAAGTAACTGTTGAGCCCCTCAATTTCTGGGGGGAGGCTTGGAGGCATCTCCTCTTTTTCAATTCCCCATTATAGATGCTGTAAGCCAAGGTGCCCTTCTTGGCACCTTGATTACTGAGAGGGAGATGAGGGGTGTTCATTCTCTTTTTCTCTGGATGTGGGAAGGATGAGTGGAACCTTACAGTTAATTTAGATTCCTCTCTCTCTCCACAGAGTCTAGCTGCTGGCGTCTTGCATGCTACCTTCTTTGTCACTCCTTATTCTGTTTTGTATACAGAGCTAAAGTACAGCTATAATGCTATAGTATTCCATGCTCCATTTGCTCTACCTTGAATCTCCAGCAGAAAGAGCAGGATCGTGATGAGGCCCATGGAATCTTTCAATGCCACGTGTGGGACCAAGAAGAGATGCAGGCAGCACATGAGCCACTGATTTAGGTCACTCCTGTAGCGATCTGTGTGGAACTTGGAGGGTGGAGTACAGGTTGTAGGAGGAAAGAGTTTGTAGGAGGCACCAGCAAGTTAGTCTGTGTGCACATGGCTTGAGTGATAACTGCAGTAGCAGAAACTCTGTAAATAGTTCTCATGATAAAGAGCTGGTTTAGTTTTAGCAACATTAAATCTTCTCATATTATTACCGACTATATGGTACATGAAACAACTCCCACAAGACAACTAAACCTCAGGGCCGGCTCCAGCTGTTTTGCCGCCCCAAACGGCGAAAAAAAAAAGAAAGAAAAACCCGATTGAGCTGCCGCCAAAGAGTAAGAGAGGGAGTGAAGGACTCGCCACCGAATTGCCGCCGAAGACTGAAGCGGAGCAATTGATTTGCCGCCGAAGTGCTGCCGAAGAGGAAGAGAGGCACTAAAGGACCGGCCGCCGAATTGCCGCCGCAGACCCGGACGTGCCGCCCCTTTCTATTGGCTGCCAGGATCTGTGGAACCATTCTTCAGCACCACTCCGTTAATCTAGTCATGTCTATTTATTAATTGTTTAATCTCTCATCAATATTTGCCAATTTGTTCTTATGATAGTGTACTGAGCATACTTAATTTTGCCAGGGATTGCTCCATCAGTGTGGAATGCACCTCCCTGGTCTCCATTGTTCATTAGATGAAGCATTTCAGCAACAGTTAAAACAATAGCAACCATACTTAATACCAGTGTAAAAGATAAAGTGATGTACATGACCCTCAATAGTAATGTAAGAATTCTGGATGACACCGTGCTCCTATCTATTATATGCTTCCACCAGGGGTAATGGCCTGATGCCTCAGAGAGAGGAGAACATGCCATAATACACCAGCTCAGTTATTCAATACTAGGGGAAAGGTGTGGGGGTACATTTCTTCCTGACCCCCTTGAGTGAACAATGCGAGTTATATTTCACTTTTATCACTGTTAGGCTACATCTACACTACAGGGGGGAGTCGATTTAAGATACGCAAATTCAGCTACGTGAATAGCGTAGCTGAATTCGACGTATCGCAGCCGACTTACCCCGCTGTGAGGACGGCGGCAAAATCGACCTCTGCGGCTTCCTGTCGACGGTGCTTACTCCCACCTCTGCTGGTGGAGTAAGAGCGTCGATTCGGGGATCGATTGTCGCGTCCTGACGGGACGCGATAAATCGATCCCCGAGAGGTCGATTTCTACCCGCCGATTCAGGCGGGTAGTGTAGACCTAGCCTTAGTCACTTTGCACCTTGGAGCATAAAGACTGATAGCCCTCGTAGCCTTGTTTTGCTAGTGCAACTGCTGGTACCATTTAGATTTCTTTTGCTGGCACAGCTGCAAATTATACATACCTATTAATAAAAGTATTCAGTCCCTTATTGAAGTCCTGTGGCATTGTTAGTGCCAATGATTTTCTCTGGCAGTTACTGTTGATTTGCTGAAAAGTGGCATTCAAGTTAATAACCTAGAAGAAAGGAAGTCAGTTCTCCTGGCTCTGCAGAAAAAGTTCTGATGATTGAAAGGCCAACTGAAAGCCGCCATGGAGTGCACTTGAACACCAGGCAGGCAATCTATCATAAAGATGAACCTCAATATTCCTGCTCCCTGCAGCTTGCTATATTGGAACATTCCAATGGTCCATCTAGCCTGGACTAGCTGTATTCATAGGCAATAAGGACTGCTAAATAAATAAGATAAAACCCCAGAGTTTATAGTACTGAATAGTGAAGTTACTATACCACCAGGGGAATTTCTTCTTTAGCCCAGCTGGTTAGTTGATTGTTTATGCCTATTTGAGCAAATCATGAAACTGTTGATCAGTTTATACTTTAATTCATATAGACTAGTAGCCCTTGTAGTTTTATCTTGCTATGGTAACTCCTAATTCTCTTTGTTTTTGTATGTCTTCAATCCTTTTGTAGTTGCAGAGAAATATGTCATGGAAGAATGACCAGTCTCAAAATGAGCAGATGTCCTTTGCTTTCTTTTTCAGACGTGGGTATCTTCCACTAGCTAAAAAAATGAATGAATGAAAATATCCCATCACCCCGGGGATCATGTACTTGAATTAATAGATAGTGACGGTAGAATTCCCAACTTTAAGATCTGTTTTACACGAGGAGACATCTGCCTGTATCACTCTTCTGTCTCCCTTTTTCTGTTATTTTCCCATCTCCCCACTTTCCCAACTAGGAATCCATATTAAGGGACGAGTACACAAAGCTCAGTGAAACTCCCTTTATTTATTTCACTTGTGTTGTTGCTGTTGTTGTGTAGGGAAAGAGCAAGATAACAAAAGGAACAATGTAAAATAAAATTGTACCGGACCCAAACATTTTAACACATGAAAATCCCTTCCCAATGCAAAGACTCTTCCTCTTCTCTCGTTCTGCCTTTTCCTTGCATTCTCCTGCAGCACAGGCATTTTCTCTCTGTAAGCCAAATTCATCTGTGATGTAACTTCACTGAATTCATTGGACTTACACCAGGGACAACTTTGGTCCTCTGTCTCAGGCAATTACAGTAGGAATAAATTGGTCACGCAGGCAAAGTATCTGACAATTAGTGCGCTGAGTTATTCCTGGCAAACCAATAAGAAAGATTTAAAATAAAAATCCCCGAACAGGTCTTTTATTTAATGTAAGGCGTAAGAATCTACTGGGAGCTGATGAATACTGCCCACTAACTGTACAAAGTATAGGTAGCATGCCTTCAAATATCAAAATATCAGATGGAATGCCATGAAAATAAATAACTTCTAATATAAACAAATGAGAACATAACAAACTGTTACCTCTTTAAACATATTGTAAATTTAAAAAACAGTCCTTCTACACAATAAATATTAAGAAACCATTGACATAGTTGAAATGTACTCATATAAATTAACAACTTTAATTACATTAGCCAAACAGACATTGGTTAAAGCACTGCATGTAATATGCAAAATAATAATAATAATAACATCAACAACAAAACACAAAATGATAAAAACAAAATAGGCTTCATAATATCTTGGCTTTCATAATTTATATATATGTATATCTATACTGGTGTGTGTGTGTGTGTGTGTGTGTGTGTATGTGTGTGTGTGTGTATATATATAGTAGATATATATAATACACATATATACATATACATATATATCTTCAACCCATCATTAATTTATGGTTTTCAAAGTGTTTAAATACAAAACCCCATTAAGAATTAACACAAATTCATTGTACCTCAAAAAAAAAAAAAAAAAAAAGCTATATAACCCAGAAGTTGTTTGTTTCTGCCCATGGAAATATGAATTGTAATTGTTCATGTAAGACCAAAATCCAATTTCTCTTACTCAGACTGCATAGCACATTACTCCACAAATAGTCCCTTTAAAGGCAAAGACACCAGTTGTGGAATAAGGCTCTATTAAGTATTAGCAAATGGATCAGAAACTGGTTCTTACAATGACCCATATTATTGATTATGATTAACGTGAGGTTTAACTTAAAGGTGTTAATAACGCTAACAGATGCCTTTTTATCTACATTTTAGGAACAGATTCTGCCACTACTCATGTCGAGTAGTAATTACTATATGTGTACCCCCATTGAGCTCAATAGGACTATTTGCAGAGTAAGGCACTCTTCAGCATGAGTAAGAGTAGCCCTTCATTTTTTTAATTTAATATATAGACTTCTATGGGTGATTAAGCTTCTCCAACTCAGAGGATGCTGCCAATCTCACCTCGAGTTTGTAGTGTTACCCCCAAATTAACTTGATGATCTGAACACAAATAATGGGGTATTTATGATTCAGTACTAGTTTCCAGTGATTGTTAAGGGACTGCTCCTATTGAAGTCAATGGCAAAACTCCTATTCCCTTCAATGGGCACAAGTTGGGGCCCTAGATCAGCATTCTGCTGTGAAATGTAAGTGCAGAAAAATCCCAAAAGGAATCATAACTATCTGCAAGCATTTCCTTTTACTAAAGGCCCAGAATACAATCACAGATAAATACATTCGTCCTCACTAATACATATCTCAATGTTGTACTTAAAACAGGCTCTCCAAGTTGTATGTACTGTTAATATCTGACATTTGTAGATTTTTTTTAACATGGGAGGAGACAGCATTTTGGAAGGTCTGACAAATTTTACAGCACGAGGGCTGGAGAGATACTGAAGAAATATATTTTTAATTTTCAATTTCACAAGGAGTGGCTTATATGGAGTGGAATACATTAGCATTTAAAAGCTTTTCCTTTTGCTTTTCTTTTACTATGCTGCTACCTAAAAAGAGAGGTTGTTTTCAAGATCACATCCCCTCAAAGAACTTGTCAAATGTGGTAGCAATTTATAATGCTATTTTGAGGACATGTAGATTTAATTAAATCAAATTATTACGGGGAGAGAGGGTTGATCAGTCAGTCTTGATTAACATCCCAATTTCTGATTTTATCATATAGGTTTTCATTTCCCTCTTCTTTAAATAACTCTGACCACAAATCAAAACCCCATGACTGAGTCTAGAGATTGAAGGGAGAGAACCTTTTAAAATTTGGAAACAGGGTGTACATATGAATTCAAGCTACTGAGCAGGGCTTGGGAATAGTTACTTATTGACTTGAAAACCTCCCACTCTTTCCAATATGTATATCATGTAACCCACCCACCACATCTAAAATCCTCTTTTCTTTCCTCACTTGAGAATTTTCCCATGCTAGTTTCATGTTTTCCAGAACCAGTCCCCTTTCACCACATATAAACTTGTGGAGGGAGTTGGCTTTTTGAGCTATACTACATTAGCATTTTTTTTAAATTAGACTCTGTCTGCTCTGGCCAGGAAAATCATGAGCCCAATCCTACTCCAATTGAAGTCTATGGGAGTTTTGACATTGTCTTTAATGGCAGAAGGATTGGAATTGATGCCAGCAGCTGCTATCTAACCAAACTTAAAAATAGCTCTTGCTAGCATGAAGTTGCTAACATGGCTCCCTTTACCAGTGTACATAGAGATTAACCATGCTGTAAACTGGTTCAAAAAACCATTCTATAGTCTCATGTAAGTGGGAGCTAGTTGATGTTGGATGTGGCATCATTCATGCAAATAGTTTCTCTCCCCTACACTGTTTGCAATAAACAGAAGCTAAGCCGCAGTCTGAGAAGTCAATGGGACTACTGACATGAGCAAGGTTTCCAGGAGGTCTACATACACAATTGTAGAGTCTGAACTGAAGCCCATTGAAGTCAATGGGAAGCTTTTCACTAACTTCAATAAACTTTGGATCAGGCCTCCAGTGTTCCAGAATCCGAGTTGCCTCCTATTGAAATCAATAGTAATTTTGCCACTCACTTCAATGGATGCAAGATCAGGCACTTGGTTTGTTTAATTTGCAAAGAGAAATTATTTATGTATTATTTTTAGCATTGGCAATTAGTAACCCCTTAAAAAAAAAACTCCTGTGAAAAATTTAAATCAGAAAGCCTTGATATCTTATAGAATACTTTAGTGACAAATTTAGTGTTTACCTAATTGTTACAATTTTTACAAAGTTTTTTTTTTTTTTTGCAAACTGCAAACAAGTCTGTAAAAAATGCATTGTATAAAAAGTACATACATGTATAACCCATTAGCTGTACTATGCAATCTAAATACTATGGAATAAATTAGATAGAAAACTTAGCTATAAGCACATACGTTGATATTTATTCAACAGAGGAATTTTTTTCCTTTTTTTTTAAATCTCAATTGATTCATACAAACGTGGGCACACACACACACACACACACACACACACACACACACGGAGTTTTGGCTGACAAAAATGAAGGCCCTGATTACACTGCTTAAACACGGTTCTTGCCATAAAGGTGCTAACACACTGTATCCCTGGCCAATGTCGACAGGGCTTAATTGTGCTATAAAACTGTTTTTTTACAAACCGTGCTATCGCCAAGATGGGGAACCATATTCATGCTTTTCTAGCAAGAAGTGTTTTTTTAAGCACAGCTCACTAGGATGTTGCTAACATGGGGGCTTGGTCCTGCAAACCTTTACTCACACGGGTAAGAAATTGCAGCATCAGGCCTCATGGTTTCCAAACTCAGTGTAGACAAGGCCTTAAGGTTTCTCCCATTCCCTCTAACCTTTTTCCCTACCCAACAACAAATGTTTTTACTTCAGCATTCTTTTAAATATGACAGTGATAGAATTTTAAAAACCTATCTACCTATGCCCTACGGGTTGGACCCTTCAGGTTAGGTGTTGACACTGAAAATTAGGTCTTATAGTGCGCAAACTCATCAAGAGTCGCCAGACTGGAGAGCGGTGGTTGAGACAGCCAGTTAAAGACTGTATTTAAAATAGAAATAATACCATAGCTTTCATTTTGCTCTGTGTTCTACCAGGGTGATGGTGGGGAGGGCCCAAAGCTGCATGCAATATGACATCAGATCTTGCTAAGTGGTACACTGGAGCTTTAGATTTCTTGTTACGAGGGACTGTTTTAAATGTGTTCCTTTCCACGCAATAAAAAATAATCTTTTAATACACTGTGCTTTGCACACAACAATTCATTGCTTTAAGAACATTAGGGTGAAGCCTGAAGTGCTTATACCATGTGTATATATACGTATATATATATATCCCCCTTGTATGAAGTTGTTTTCCTACAATGTACAGCTGCTGTACATCAGGAAAAAGTCTTAGTGTCATGAATGTGAAAGAAGTAACAATTCTATCACAGATGGGCCTGAAATAGAATCTTGGACCCAAGCACCCCAGGACTTTCTAGGGGTTTGAAATCCACTGCTAAATCCAGATCGCAATGTTATGTTTTGGGCAATATTTCAGCCTGAATGTAATCAACCTAATTGTCCCCTTAATCTAAACCCTGACTTGTTACTTATGACCGGTACCAACCACAAACAGACTGTTTAGAGGCTCACATAAATGTCTTTGGTGTATGTGTCTATTCTTTTTAAGGTACAAAATAATAATAATTATTATAATATAAATAACTATTTTGTGTGCTGTAGCAGTTCTTGTATAGCCCACAATAAGTGCAGCTCTCAACCCCTCCTACTCCCAATCAACCTCCCTCGAATATACTTGTTAAATAAAGATTAGACAGGTCAAACACCATTGTAGTGCAAATAGTAAACGATTAAAAAATTTTTTTTTACAAAATATAGAAATGTTCGGCTCCAGTAACTGGACAAACATGTTCCTTTCAAGTATCTCTCATTGAAACAAAAAAAAAGTTACTTCCATTAAATAAAGTCTTTCTGTTTTTTTTTTTTTTTTTTCCTTTCTCTCTCAGGTAAACAGTTTCAAACCAACCAGGTTGCATAGTTCTAATGTTGTAAGCACCTTAACGAAATGTAACTTTGTATTCTTTCTTTCATTCTTTTTCATTTTTTTCTTCTTTTTTGTTGTTGTTTTTTTTTGTGGGTTTTTTTTTTGCAAATGTAGTGCAGAAGATGAAGGTGTGAACACCTGCGCAATATTGTCCCTTTACCAACATAAGTAAGTGTACGTATGTGTATATTTGTGTGTGTGTGCGCGTATGTATGTGTGTATTTGTGTGTGTGCTCGTGTAACACACGTGCACACACAGGCATATATATATATATATATATATATATATATATATATATATATATATATATATGTACACACACATACACACACACACACATATGGTACATACACTCTCATTATGTCCTTGGTAAATTGGGGGGAGGGGAGAGGGGAAAGTGCCAGTGAATGTAGTGTTCATACACATGGCTTTTCTAAGAATTTCAATGCCATTTTGGACTCAGAGTCCAAACTGCTGCAGGTTAGGCAAGCTGCTACCAGGGCTTGAACTGATGGGTAACTAGGAGAGGAAACACAATTCTCCTTGTAACGAATAATGTTTAACATACTATATAATAAAATATGGAACATATTGAAAGGAAGGGGAATCCCCCTCCCCACACTGCTATTCAAAAAATTTCTCATTCAAGCCCTGTTTGTTTATGCGCTCTTTTTCTTCCTTTGTCTGTCTTTAGTCTTTTTGAACTCCATGTGTTGTCTTTTTTTTTTTTTTAATTGTTTCATTTGGAAAGATTAAACCATAGTCGGGTCTTTCCTCTACTGCAGCTTCTTTTCAATTTTCCACACAGACAGCAGGCCCTTGGTGTGAGTGTGTGTCTATGAGCAGCCACACTCCTCCACAATCATATTCTGAATGTCCTTCTTGATGATGTTCTGTCCATCGTCATAGTATAGCATGGACATTGGTCGTAGCTTGGTGGGCACACAACATGACTTGAGGTTGGAGAAGGGGCTGTGGCCCCTCATGCGGTAATGGTTGATGACCGTGGAGTGGAAGGATAATGATGAACCAGATGTGCCTGCTATGTGGCTGGGGCACTCACCTTCACAGTAGTTGGCATGGTAACCTGTGGGAGCAATGATCCAGTCACTCCATCCAATGTCCTTGAAGCTGACGAAGAACTGCTTCTTGCAGCAGATGTTGACCTTGCCGTCACACTCCAGGCCCCGTCTTCGTCGTCTGTGCAGGCGGTCATCTGAATGCCGGGCAAGCATCACTAGGAAAGGTCTGTGTGACTGCTCTTTCTCCTCTTCTACTGTGGATTCTCCAACTTCCTTCTCTTTCGCTTCCCCATCATCTTCTTTTTTCTTCTTCTTGCCCAGCAGCACCAGGCTGGCTCCAGTCTCCTGGCATTGGTCACAGGCAATCCGCACATCAAGGGAGCTCTTGCCTTGGTCCAACAGGTATTGCACACTACTGGAGACAGGAAAGATGTGCCAGGTACTTTTACGGGTGTCCACCGCCTTTTCAGAGATGAGAGTCTCACTTTTATCACCCTTCAGCACTCCGTCCTCCATTTCTTCTGCCCCTTCAGAGTTGCCTTTGGGCTGTCTCTGCTGTTGGTACAGTCGGATGGTCACTTTTGTTCTGCTTCGGTTGGCCTTGGAGACTTTCAAGAAGAGCCACACTTCAGCACGCTGCACTACCGAGAGGTCACTGCCTTCCTTGGAAATCTCAAAGTGCAGCATTTTTTTAGCCGAGCCTGAAGTTGATAAATAAAAACAGATGGGAAGAATCGGTTAGTATGTATTTTTCATTCCTTTGATAAGACTGTATTGTCACCAGAAGAATAAAATTCCCTAAGTTATGTTTCTATTTAATATTCTGAGTGTTCCCTACTGTGCCTTGCTAACCCCCTCTGTCTCCCACATCTCTTTGATGTTACCTTTTCCTGCAGTGGAAATTCTCTATTTACTGAAGTATTTGTTTTCCTATTTTTTTCTCATATAAAATTTTGTTATGGGAGCATTAATCATACATGTGAATTCATGCAGTGCATTTAATGGCAAGTGGGCATTACTTGGTGTGTAGGGGTTAATTTTGCTCGGCTTTCTCTTGTGATTGCTATTAACTGACAGGGAAAGTAATCGCTGTTTAAAAAAAAAGCCCATGAAAATATATAATACGCATACAAATCTGTGTCTAGCGATAAAAACTGGGGGGGCTAGATCCATGTCCACAGAAGTCAATGGGGGATTTGGCAAAGGAAGCAGGATCTGGCCCATATAAATCATCATCATTCTTCATTAAGTTCTTACACCAAGGAAGTATATGCCAATAGTTTCAGAAACCTAGCAATACTTAAATATCACTCTTAGCATTCAGAGATTCACAGATCTATTTCAGGAATGGCTTAGTGTTTTGCAGCCAGACACTTAATCCTGTGAACTACTAGTTATAGATTCTGTTCTTAATTTAACATAGTGTGCCCATTGTGATTATAGTAATGGCAAATCCACCAATAAATGAGTTAAAGAACCTTCTGAAGAAGGTTCTCTGGCATAACTATATAAACTTGCTGGGATGCCAGTGATGATGATTATGCTGGGGAGAGGGAGTTTCTTTGATACAGATCTCATATCCCTGGCAGAAGTTAAAGTGAACGATGAGGGCTGTTTTATGGTTTGATCACTAAGCATGAAGAAGTTAAGAGAGAATGAATTGGCTGGTTTTTTTAAAAAAAGAAACAGAGATGGTTTGTGTCTAAGACTACGGCATTATGATTTGTAGGAAAGCTGGATTTTTTTTTTTAGAGAAAGAGAAGACCAGCACCCTGGGGGTAAAGGGCTACATGTTTTCTTTCTGGGGTAGGATGGGCAAGCAGCAGATGTTTGGAATTTATAGATGTAAAACTTTAAAATGGATAGGGACAGATTCTGAAATCCTTATTCAAACTGCATCACACTTGTGGAGCAAGGTGTTGAGTGAGGTACTCTTTAATGCGAGTCAGGGTATCAAGGGCAACCAATGATCAAGACTGAAATGGTAGGACCAAAGCATCAAAAAGGTCACTTGAAAAGTGCTATTGCATCAGCAAGGCTGTTGATCCTGGTTCTTCTTCATCAAAGAATTCCACAAACAATTATTAATTAGTTATCACAACGCCCCTCAGACATATCCCCATTTCACAGATTGGGAATCTGAGACACAGTGTTTAAGTGATTTACCTAAGGCCACAGAGGAAACTCTGTGTGAGAACTCAAGATTTCCTGGCTCCTAAAACCCTGTCCACACTGCCTTCTAAGCTACCTGTTGCTTTCTTTTTTCTGTGAAGTCCTGATACAGATATATTCAGCTACTCCAGGTGGAATTCCCAGGTCAAAGAGACAGTAATTTCTAAATGAGAGTAGCCAGAGGGCACACTGTTTTATTTTTATTTTACTTCCCAGTGAGAGTATGAAATTGTGGACTTGAACTGTCCTTGGGACAGAAAAACACATGGATTGTTTCCCATCGACTTTGCTGATACCTGTCTCCAAAGGGGGTTAAATAGGTTCTCATGGAATTAAACAGGATTGTGGGGTAAATGTATTGCTTTCAGAGGTGTATCTTTTCTCACTTAAAATTAGTAAGAAGTTTTGGGAAAAGAGACCAGAGAGTTCTAGCGTGCCAATCCAAGCTGACAAAAGCTTTGAGATGTGAGGTTTTCTGAGAATGACCATCACTTGATAGTAATTAAAAGGAAATGAGTTAACCCTTTTTGCTATTGCATGGCTGGTGCTCATGTTTCCATTCTGGCAGTAAACAAACTATGGCAAAGCTGTCTGCTTTATAAGTGCAGAAGGTTTTTGATACAGATGGGCATTAACCAAAACTCCATATATGCCAGAAATTTGAAAAAGTTCAGATCTGGACCCCCAACTTTATAGCTTGCCCAGGTCTCTGTATTGGGCCAAACCAAAACCTAAATCAGAGCACCCCAAAACATGCAAGAGTTCTGGATCAGGAATTGAATTTTTGTGGCTTATTATGGTCTATTTCTCAAGAAGTATGATACACGTACCCCCTTTGTTACGCGCCTGAACTTCTGAGCAAAGCATTTAGAATAGTGTAACTGTGCTGCAGGTTTGGATTTGGATCTGGATCTAGATATGAAACACGTCTAAATTCAAGGGAATTCAAATCTAGGCTATTGGTTCTAATGTATAATGAGAAAGGGGCTTTATAAAGAGAGTACTTATTAAAGGGTTACTTAATACTGTTAGGTGTCCAGGTGCAATATTTAACATTTCTGTTCTTAGCATTATAACGGGAGCTGATAATAATTATAAAGTGACATACTTCCATCTGTAAATAGCCACAGTTACCTTATATGTAGGCTGATGAGTAGTATGTGTAACAATTTAGTTATTCAGTTTGGACAGATGTTGCAAGAAAGACACAAAATCTCTGGATCTTTTAAAATTAGTTTTTCATAAGTCCCCATATTTCTGAAAGTTGAATTAATTACTTAATGAAGTAATAAAAAAATTGGACTAATACAGCATGAAGTATTTGAATAGACTTTCAATGCTTTTGCCTTACCTCACTTCTGAACGGCTGCTGCAAAGTAACATAAGATGAGTCTAATGCCATAACAGCATCACCAACATTATTCGACATGTTTTCATAAAGAACTATGGATTTAAATTCCAAGGAAAGAGGGAGATGCAAAAAAATCAAACTGTCCTAATGCTTCTGTATGAAAAAAAAAATTCTATGCAGTCCTCAAGCCCACATTATTTAGCAGAAAATTCTATAATGTTAAAAAAAAAAACCACCTTTTTTAGGTCTGTTTTCAGGAGGCCAGTATGGAACAAAGCTGGAGGGAAAATTAAAATAGTGGTGAGGAAAAATCAAAACTCTCTTAAATTCACCCCAAATCCCAAATCAACTAACTATGCTCTTTTGTAATCAGCTTCTGAGAAAGAACTAACAGTACAAATACTGAAGTCCTAACTTGGTTTGTACAAAGTCCCTCTTTCAGGTAAACTCTCATTGTAGTCAGTGAGAGTTTTGCCTGAGTAAAAGCTGAGTTAGACCTCAAGAATTGGCCCAATATGAATGAATGTTCACCATATTAGAGTCTTTATTTAAAAAAAGCCACATAAATATCCTAAGAGGAATCGCATCTCAAATGTTTTATGTTAGAGATTCTGCAGTCCCTTTTTCCCCAAGCGTTGCTCAGGGATTTAGCTTCAGTTAAACCTTGCGTAATGCGTAATGCTTTGGAAATGTACACTGCCTTTATATATAATTGTCTAATGAAAAAGCATGCTGTAGTCTGTCTGATAACTGAAGGTGCAAAAGAGATCTCACTAAATGTTTTGGGTGGTATCATTTCATCACAAGCTCACAGCAATACTTTCGTTGTCCTCTTTTTGTATTTCCTTGTCTGCTGTGGCTGATTTTCAATGGACTTTTTCCATTTCTAATCATCCTGCTCCTCCTGCCTGATTCATGTGGAAAGTCCCACAATCCAACACTGCTGACCACTTCATCCCTTCTGTGTGATACTGACAAAATATTGGATTGTGTTATCACAGGAGAAAGTGCTAGAGAAGGGAGACATGTGCTTATTCCAGAACCCCAGATCTGAGTGCCTCTCACCCCTTACTTAACAAAACATAGGGGATGTTTGTATCTGATTCCACATCTCTACTTCCCAGCTGTGGCCGGTCTCTGCCACAAAGAAGGTCCTGATTCTAAAGAGCAAACAGGAATCGTCTAGCAAAGTTAAATATGTTGGCAAAAGTTGTGGAGAAAAGTGAAAAATAAAAAATAATTTGTTATGTGGTAAAAGCTTTTATAAGGAAGGAATTATTCAGTGGGAGGAAAATAGAACAACACTATTTGATATTTTAATGAGAGTTAGCTATAATCTTTTGCCCTTCAATATTGCTTGCACACAGGGCCGGCTCCAGGCACCAGCTTAACAAGCAGGTGCTTGGGGCGGCCAAGGGAGCGGGACGGCACCTGCGGCAATTTGGGGGCGGCAGGTCCCTCACTCCCTCTAGGAGCGAAGGACCTGCCACTGAACTGCCGCTGCCGATCGCGGCTTTTTTTTTTTTTTTTTTCCCAATTGCCACCGCCGGTCGCGATCATGGCTTTTTTTTTTTTTTTTTTCTGCTTGGGGCGGCAGAAATGCTGGAGCCGGCCCTGATTGCATACCTTTAAGGACAGGAGCCTGAACATGTGATGGGAAGGAAGGATGCATTTAAATCCTCCATGTACCAAGCTGCAAAAACTGTAAGGGCAATCATAAGGCTGCTTATGTCTGTGTATAATGACCTAATATGGAAGAATTAATTTTTTTTGACTGCGTGGAATGGGGGCAAGGGGACAGGGAAGGTGGCAAATCACTAGAAAACCCATGCCAGAGCTGGGAGGTGAGGGACTTTGAAACCTCTTCATTCTTCAGAATTGGCTTTTGTGTGCTTGGTGTCCCCCAGGAGAATGCAGAAGGAAAGCAGGCATGTCACAGATAAACAGGGGCTTTGCCAGTGGGCCCAGGCACTTTGTGGCTCCACAGAGCCAATCTCTGCATGAGGCTGCATTTACTACTCCCTCTTAGGTCTCTCAATAGAAGCCACAGGATCGCTGGTGTTAAAGTGCACTCTGAGGCTCATGATTCCTTTCCTCACTTCTGCCAAGTTGAGTCCCTTAGTATGCAGTTCCAGCCTACTGACTTTGGATTTAGACTGTGCATCAGGATAGGGCCCTGTGAGTTTGAGCTATGTGCACCTACACAGGTAGGGCCTAAATTATACAACTTAGAAGATCTTTTTGAATAAAATGATAATACATTTAAAGCAGGTTTTTCCTTAACCAAATGTTATTAAATGATTAAGTCTTTGTTTCCCCTCCTCCCAGACCCAACTACCACCCATGGAAGCAATTATACTTCCTACCATTACAGTGGAGCTTACTCTTAATACATGACATTTAAATTGGCCATGGAAAAATGTTCACTGTGTAAGAGAGCTCTGTGACTTTAAATTTCCATTCTTCATTGCTGTTTCATTTTGAGTCATTTTTATGTTATACTGTAAGTGAACTATTTTTCCCTACAAAGCAAGCTTTTTTTTTTTTAAAGTTGCTAACTTTACTACTGCCTATGATTAGATTTGGTGGGGCGGGGGGAGAGATTTGTACAGTGTGCCAATCTGTAATTACATTCAAAAGCATCCTTCTCTTTACTCCTCATTTTCGTTCCCCAGGAGACAGAGAAAAAGAAATAGGTTAGTAGAAAGGTTCTTTCGGAGGGAATGAAGAGAAGAGTGTGGTTGAGAGATAATTGCTTGAAAGGTTTACTAATGACCACTAGAGCTAGAGGAATTGTTCACAGTTTATCCAGTGAATTTAGCCCTGTTAACTGTCTGGCAATTATCCCTAAGCAGACTGATTATTACAATTTTTTCATTATTCATGATTATTCAGTGGCAATTTATGTGGATGTATTTCAGTCTATGGATCACTCACAATGATTCTCTCCAATTATTCATTATTCTTCACGTGTGATTGGTCACCTAAGTCGCAGGAGTGTGTTTCTGCTCCCGGACTGGATAACTGTAACTCTTTAAACAAGGGAAGAGCGATTCTGATGCAAATAGCAAAAACCTTGTATTCATGTTCACATACTCTTGTCTACAGGTGAATACAGGTATTTGCAGGAAGAACAGCCATTCCCCAAATGTTCATGCGAACAAAAACCCATTCCCATAAACGTTCATGAAATGGCCAACAGAAAAGGGACAGGCAAGGTCGTCTCCTCTGAAATTTGAGTAAATTCAGCTCTACTAACTATTGACTCATATTTTATTCTATCAGAAATTAACGTGTTACTTATTATCCAAAAAGGAGACATTCTGCACTTACAACATAGAGTTCCTTCACTAGAGCTAAAAATCTTCCCTCATGAGTTTGTGTGTGTGTGTGTGTGTGTGTGTTTTCAAGGGCGTTGTAGGGGTGCTTTCACCAGTAAGGTTTTTGCAATGTTAAGTTAAAATGGTTCATTGTATTGCAGAAGACAAAAGAACAATTTGTGTCATGTTAATAATACTGCAGATTTGAATTCTAAGCTGTCACTCCTTCCATAAAAATATTGCACTTTTGTGCAACAAGGGCCAAATCCTTTACTTATTGAGATGAATAGCAAAATTTCCACTGACTTCAAATGAACTAGCATTTGACCTTAAATGAAATTGTTAAAGCTCTGTTGCCACAAACAATATTGACTTCACACTTACAAATACACATGTCCACATTTAAGGACACCCGATCACAGATCTATGCACACGTTTACGCAGACAGGCCAGTTTATATACATATGGACACTGATATGCATCCATTTATACATAGGCATGCATGTGGACGTGCATGCACATACATTTATCCAGGCACCCAAACCCATTTACACAGAAACACTACATGCATACCCATGTCCAGGCTTGCATGCCCTGGCACATGCATGTACATAAAAATACATAGGCACACTTATGCATATATACAAGCAAATGTGTGCCCACATGTACACAGCTGTATTTGCAGACACAAGTGCACACATGTTTGCACGCACAGTGATGTTCTCGCAGATACCTTTTCTAGACTAGTTCTCTCCCTCTCTGATTCACCTGCACTTTCTTAAACTGTTCACAACCAAACCAACCCCTAGAGAAGCTTCTCATTTTGTTTCAGTAAAATGCATTTAATTAAGAGGGGGTTTCCTCTCTTGGAAGTAATTTGCTTTCATTTGTTAGACTTGGAATCTTTGATAACGTATGCTAAAGTGGAAAAAAAACAACAACAACAAGGGGAAAGAGATTTGTTTTCTAAAAGCCAAGGAGACTGCATTAGAAAAAATGTGATAAAATCAGCTCAGCTGATGATTCACGGTCACATTTCTCAGTGTCTGTTTAAAAAAAAAAATCATTTCTGATCTCTAGATTTCCAGAATGTAAGCATCCAGCAATTGATCAGATTTATCTTTTCCCTTCCTTTGCCTGTTTCCTTACATTGCATTATTTTTCCGGTAGTCTTCCACTCCAGTTAATTTCTGCCTTTTAAACTAGATGGAAGAAACAAGATCTCCACTCAGAGGCTACAGATAAGCACAAAGATCTTTGGGATTCAGGATCCAATTAGGTAAAATAGCAGCTTGAAGGAAGGTTAACTTGCATGAACTGAAAAGGCTTTGGAAGAGTGTGCCCTCTTGTGGCCATTGAGTGCTTTACTGAGCACAGAAGGATGTGCACTTAAATAAGCATCTTTTAAAAAAGCCATTGATTAAACAATTTAAGAGGGATAAATGACCCATCCTCCTTTTTTCCCCCCTCATCCCCACCAAACACCTTGCTGTTAATGCCAGGGCTGGCTATCTGTCTAGGAAAAGAGATGTCTGAGTCTTTACTGTCAAGTCAATTCACGTCTAAATTTGAAAGGAAATGACGCAAAAAGATAAAGCTGATGTGAATAGCTATCACAATTCTCATTTATTCTCAATATCTCTAATGACAAGCTTTAGGATTTCAATGCTTATAACTCCCCTCTCTTACCCAGTGACTGATGTTAGCAACCCTGTTCAGTGCTGATTTAGTTGCCAGGATCAGTATATGCACTTGGCACTATCCCAGGGCTTAGTAGTTGATTGGCTAATAAGCTATCTATTTAAAAAAAAATAAAGGGGTTAGTAGCCAACCAGATTTTATAAGCATTGGCTATCTAAGCAATGGAAACTTGTGGCTATGCTTGTCAAGAACATATATGTCTGCCCCTCCCCCCTTTTCTCTAACACAACTGCTAAGACCTTGAAGTAAACCACAGCGTTTTGGCAAAAAGATGCTCACAGTAGAACTAATCTCAGTTAGTAATCTTAGCTGGATATGTAAGTAGAAAATCATTTTCATGTTTTATTTGTTAGAATGCCAGGGTACAGAAGGGTTCTTTTGTAAACTTTTGCCCAATACTCTTTGTCATTAGTTTTACAAAGATGTGCCTGGAATTGTAGCAGTGAAAAATACCTGCCAAGACTTCTGCTGATCTCAAGGATATGAGGACACCTGTGCTTTAGAAGAGTTCAATACATTTACTCTAGTCCCTCCCCCCACCTCACTCCCACCCATTTATCTATATCCTCTCCTATTTTTCATTTTAGTCTCAGTGTTTTATAAAACATCAGCCTGAATATAGATTTTGAAGAACAGAATAGACGCACAGAGTAATGTGGGCACACTTCATTTTCATTGTATAGTTGTGTGCAATAGCTGGAGACGATTTCACAATGAAAAGTGAAATATCTCTTTTTATGCCTGTGAGTATAGAATAACCACAATTCCTGAGAGGGTGAAGTATGATAGGATTATGTGTGGTCACACCCACACAAACAAAAATCTGAATTCTTACTCCTATTTTCACTAGCATTTAGCTGATTTAACTCGTGTCAAGCTTCCATTCATTTTCATTGATTCTCTACTGCTTCCTTTTTAGATGATGGAGGTTTCTAGTAAGAGTAGCAAGAATATTATCCAAACTGAAAGAAGAGTATATTTAGTCTCATACCTCAATGTTGTAGACTCTTTATCAACTGTTTTCTTATTAATTGTTATAGGCATTGAGGATTGCCCATGGATCTGTGTTCTGTTCCTGGCTCTTCCACACACTTCTTTTATAACCCAAGAGAAGTTGCTTGAATTCTCTTTGCCTCAGTTTCCACATGTGCACAATAGGGCAAATAATACTGCTTTAGGATTTAACCTCCATCTTTACAAGTGAGTATGTGTCAGCGAGCTGATGTCAAGCTGAATTAAATCATTAGTGTTTGTATAGCACTGTGAGCTCCATGGATGGAAAGTGTTATTTAACTGTAAAGTATTATTAATAGATCTTGAATTTATAGAGGAAAATTATTTGTTCAGCAGGTTAAAGAACTGACTAGCAGTAATGACGCTACTGGAAGTCATTTTTTTCCATTATAAACCTAGACTCTTGTACATATCTACTTAATTCAACACTTTAAAAAAAAATTCCCTTACTCTCCTTCCAACTAAATGTCCAGTTGATATGGAAAAAAGGCCCCAAACATCTCTTAGAACATACCTGCCATGGCTCTAAGAAGGTGGAGTGCATCAATGCAACCAAAAAGACAAGAGAATAAAATTCTGCACCCTGCATTCTGCTAAAGAACTAGATACCACAAATCTTGTTAAATTAATTTTGTTATTAATATTGATCGTTATATGGACGTAAATCAAATTGGTGTTGTGTGAGCGTTCAGTAGTTATTAACAGAGAGATTGGCAGCTGGACTATTGGCCAGTCTGTGGGCAATGGCACAATTATTTTTGGTCATGTGACTCTGAGCCAATTGGATTAGGAGTTGCAATTTAAGGCTGTCGTGTTTAATAGGCATATATCAAACTCAGAATTCCTTTGCATCAGGGCTCAGGAAAGACAATAATGAGTTTACAAATAATTGGGACTCACAGGATGAACAGAAACCACTATTCATTCCATATGTGTTCCACTCTGCTTTGAGAGGGGTGCTGAAAACCAGGTGCGGAGCCTGTTCATTAGCCTAGCAATTTCTTTGCTTCCATAAGTCCATTTCTTAAACAGGTAGAAAATCACAGCTGCTTCAAGTGCTCACTTGCACTGAGATCTTCTATCCAATGTTTGAAATGGCGAGCACACAAGGGAAGAAAAGCACGACTCTTCCCAGGGAAAGAACTGATAACGGCTGCATTGACAAGAACGCCTAAGGCAAGGGCTTCTTGTACAGTTGGAAGCCATACAGCCGGCAGGAATGTCTGCTCTTAAAAGCATGCACACTTCTGTGCATGGCTTGCCTGCAAACAGAACATCTGAGTCAACAGGTTTTCAGGACTGGAAATTCTGAGTGTTGTCTTAATTGTTTATACTGCCGCAGCAAACTTTTAAACAAAAATGCTTGGAGTTCCTGTGCATACTTTGCCTACCATATGCTGTACCAAACAAAACAGTGACATTCTTTTAAAACTGTCTTGGCAACAAGAAAAATTCTTTGGCTAGACAGCATCATAAAAACAGTTGCTATTAGCAAGTTCATACCTTTTCAGATTGGTGATACAGCTATAGCAAGTTGTAGACGATCTTATGTATATGCATATACATATATTCTATTGTACTGAGTTCTGGTTCTACTCATTTAGGAGAGAACGTTACAGCGGCTTTCTATAGGCGCATGATGAGGTTTTGAGCAACTAGTTAGTAAATTCTATACACTGAACATTTTATTCTTACCAATTAAAGAGAGCAGAGTAGTTCAAAGTGAACACTGTCAAGGTTGCATTCTTTGGCAGGGAGCACTTAGGAACAGAATCTTTCCTCCTTTTTTTTTTTTTTTTTTTTTTTTTTTTTTCCAGCATGCAAAAGTTAGCATTACAAATTGGATCATCTACAAGTATTTGTCCTGGTTCTATTGAAGTTTATCTGACAGTCGCTGAAACAATGTATTGCCTAGGATGCTGTGCTAATTAAACAACAAAAATGCCCTCTCGCTTGTCTTAAGTTAAATATTCTCCATGTGGTATAATATTTTTTTTAAACAAGGAAGGTTTATTTTAAAAAATAGTATTTAGATCCCTTTCTTTCATCAGAAACTTTCTGAGAGGTTGCAGCTCTTTCCCTTTCACCATCAGACCCAGGATCCAGTACTTCAATGCAACTGCTCTGGTTTCACAAGCAGTTTGGAAGATTCCTTTGCAGCCTGACTTTCTGCTCAAGATTGGTTAGATAGCTTCCTTACTGTTTGGCTGTGTGAGTTTAGCAAGTGTAAGCAAGTAAGCTGTATCCAAAACTTAATCAGGTAGAATCACATTCTTTTACAGTCCTTTTCTCTTTGCCCCCTCTCCCCCTTTCACCCTATAATCTTACAGGAAATATTATTGTTGGGGAGAAGAAACAAGTTAATTGCAGTTCTGGCATAGAAAGATATATTTTACAGTAATTTTTTCTAGCACTCACCTGATTCTGCAAATGTGATGATTTCTGAAGTTTGCTCTACAAGTTCATTCATTTCTGCTCTTCTTCCAATGTCATCCTCTATTTCCACATAGCCATCCTCTCCCACCTTTCCTACGTGGAGTTTTTTTATGGCGTTTAAAAGTGCTGCCTTGGGCACCGGCTGGGTGATGTTAGGTCTGTCCCTCAAGTGCAACATGTTCAGTATGTGCTTCTTTACTGCTTCCACCATCTCAGGCTGTGAGCTTGGCACATCCTTTGAGAGAGTGGCAAGGGCACACGATGGGCAGTCAGTAACTGAACTGTGCCCCTCATTCCCTGGGGTTGGAGAACTCCTCGCTATAATCCAGCAAAGCACCAACAAAAATCCTCTCTTCAAAAGCAAAGGCATCCTGGCAGCAAAAGTTGTTGTGATTCCCTTTTTAAAAGGCCCTGCTTTTCCTCTCTCTTCACACACAGGTTTTTTGTTGTTTGTTTGTATGTTTGTTTTTTCCCCTCGCCTCTTCAGCAAATTCTCTGGAACAAGAATAGAAAGTTTTCTGTGAAGTTTTGTTTGCAGGTTCCCCCTCTGAATGCAGTAAGTGCTGTAGATGTTTGTGGCTGTCAGGGAGAAGAGTTCTGACTCTGTCTCAGAGTAGGAGAGAGACACACACAGAGAGAAAGAGGACGGATTGGCCTAAAGTGAGTGAGTGAATGAGAGAGGGAGGGAGTTTTGTCTGTGAGTAAGGGCTATGATTAGGAAAGGGGGAGGAACAGCCAAGCTGCCTTCCTTATGCTCATTGCTCCCTAACCCACACCTCTCTTCAAATATCACCACTCATGTTTTCTGCCCTCCCCCACCCCCCTTTGCTTTTTTTTTTAAATCTCTTTCACTTCTTTTGACTTTACTCTTTCTCTCTCTTAATTTTTCTGTTTGAGTTTCCTTGCTATAATTCCCCATCTTTTTCTATTTTTTCAACAACATTACAAGCTTAACGGAACAGGAGAAAACTGAATGAAAGAAAAGAGTACACCCTGTTGATAAGCACCTTGTTTTTGCTCCTGTACAATATTAGATGTTAAATAGTGTGTGTGTGTGTGGGGGGGGGGGAGTATGAAGACAAGGAATCTGAATGTTTGGAGCTTAACATTGTTCTGTCCTGAATGAAAAAAGAGAAAAGATGCTACTTTTCCATTTACTTTTTAATGGTCAAAGTTATCAACACTGGCAAGAAATCTGAAGGGAGCAAAATAAAACTTTTTTGTTGGGGGGATGGGGGTGTCGAGGGGAGCTATACAGTACATTACACTTTTTCCAGCTGCACAGTGCAGCCAAGCATAGAAAGACACAAGCAGGAGACAGTACAGCACATATCTGTGTCATATGAAGATACTGCCTTCCTATCCAAATATATGCCTCATTCTACCCTAGTGTTCGCCCAGAACTTCTCAAACAGATACATTTAAGTTTGGGGTTAGGGTGACCAGATTGCAAATGTAAAAAAACGGGACAGGGGTGGGGGGTAATAGGTGCCTATATAAGAAAAAGCCCCAACTATCGGGACTGTCCCTATAAAATCGGGACATCTGGTCACCCTATTTGGGGTTAATCAAGTAATGACTGAAAAGTGCTTGATGGTGAAACATGCTATATGTAACCTGACCAAATCTTAAAGCCCTGATTCAGTTTTTACTCAATCCCTAATCAGGCAAAACCCTCATTGATGCAAATACAAAATTTGTCTGAGTAAAGTCTTCTAGATTTGGCCCATTGTTTTTAGAAAGCACTTTTCTTTTGTTTCATTCATTTAAACCACATAGTATAATCATGACATCAGAAGAGGTGATTACATAGGATGAGTAAATCTAAAATACTAGTAAAAGCCAGATCCTTTGCTAGTAATCATACGCCATTTAACATCAGCTGTAGATCTGGGCCCATATTAAAAAATCATTATCTTTGTCCGTTACAGCACCTCACGTTGTCCTGACATGCTTTATAATCTTCTACTCTACTCACCTTAGCAAGCTAAGAAGAAACACTTAAGTGAGAAAACTTCCTTATGTTTTGACGTTATAATGAAAAACTGGAAAACTGGATTTATCACCTCAAACTTTCAAGATTCTTTCTAACTGCCTTTTAGAGAGATCTTTAAGATCACTTTTCTTCTTTTTTTCTTAGGTGCGTTCTTTCTTTTATTCTCACGCGCATACACACACAATTTGTGTTTTTATATATGCTCATCTTTTATCTTACAACTAGTACAGTTCCGTATATTATCATCAAAAGTATTTGTAGTGGGAAGAAGTTATAAATGTAAGCGTTGTGAGATCTGCAATTCCCATAAAGCAATTACAGGCACGAGATCTGAGAGGAAGGGCAGGGAATAATATAGTGAAAATAAATTAAATATACAGAAGTATTTGTGCAATCAACAAGACTTTTGCAAATGTTACATAGTGCAATTCTTTTTTCAATGGGGCTCTTTTATAAGAGTTTTTCTCTATTAAAAAGCATCTACAGTACTCCCTAATCTGAGCACTACTGACCTCAGTTACTATACTGTTATACTTAAGGGTCTGTCAGCATTTCCTTTATAAACCCTGCAGCCATTCTTATAAACACATCTTTGTAACATAACCCCTGCTATATATAAATATCTAGGGTCTCATGAACAGCCCAAAGTCTGTTGTAATTACAGTAAGTTTGAAAGTGAGTCTGAAATAGGACTAAAAGTTTAATTGACTGAAAATATAATTTGAGATGACAATATACATTTAGAGTTACAGGTACTGACAGGTAAAGTAGATAAGTATGTATATAAATATGAGGTATTAACATATCCATATAAATTCTTATGTAGCACCCATCACAGTAATATCTGACATATAAGTACAGTATGGATGTACATTGCTATAGAGGTATAGGTATATATAATTAGTTTCTCATCCAGTGTGGTTGTTTAGCCACGTGTTATATATATGTACTATTATATATATGTTATATGTATGAACATATCTTGGTGTTTATTGATTTAAAGAACTCTACATTAACAAAGTTTTGAATCAAATATGTAGACTGGGTGTACATATATACATATATTCTGTACTGTGCACACTTAAATATGTTTAAGTTTTAAAGTCCATATTACTCCGATAACTACAGACAATATAATTCATATTAGTATCTAAAGTTAAATCAGCTGTAATTTTTTGTGCATACATTCACTAAATATATCCACGACAACATGCAGATAAAATGTCTAAATTTAAAAAAGAAAAGAAAAAAACTCAGACTTTAAAGTTTTTACCTCTCTGTCTTCACTCTCTCTAGGAGACTGTGTATTATGTGTCAAGAACTGCTCAAATTCCTCTTTGTGGAACAACGTGAAGCTGTATACTGTAGTTCTCATGTGTATACTCACTCACACATATTTAAATGGATTGGAATACTGTGAACTATTAAATCAAAATTAGGTGGGTTGGAATATTGTTTTTGATTGGTTTATCCAAGTGACATCATCAATTGACTGACTGTTTTCCTGTGTGAGACATACTTCTTGGTAATTAGCTGATGTCTAGTATGAGTGTCATGGATTCAAGTGTCATGGATTCAAGTATTGGTATTAAACCCTCTTCCAATTTAAAGTATACAGCTTAAAAAGATCAGACGGAAAGTAAACATGCTGAGTCAAAGAGGCTAATTTCAACTTTTTATTAGATAAATATATACAGATAAGCGTTTGTTAGTTCAATCACAGGATCTGTCAGCCATTTAATTACTAATTAGATAATTGTCTTAGTCTGCTTTGATGGTAAGAAAACATTGAAGATTCTACTTGCAAGTTCTGGTTTTAAGAAAAGTCAGGAAAATGAATGATTTTATTCAGAATCAGTTTGTGGTGGGTATAATTCTTTACTAGCTAAGTTTTACTTCTTTATTAATTTAGGGATGGCTTCTAAAGCTGTTTATAACTTTGTTTGTTTGTTTGTTTGTTTGTTTTGATCATGTTGCTCACATCCGATTCTTCTTGTTTCTCTGCATGCAGATTGCATCACATATTTAAAAAATAGGACATCTAAAAAATTTTATAATTAACAACACATACTGTCTGTCTTGTAAATAATGTTTGACTTGGCACATGTAAAAAAAATGGCCAGAATTTGATCTCACATTAGTGAAAATCAAGAGTAACTGCATTGAGGTCGATTGAGTAACACCAAAGTAAAATCGGTGCAAGGGTCAAAAGTGGGCCCAAAATCTTTCTTTTTTTGTACTCACACATTGTTGCTGGTTCTTTTGTCATTCAGATTATGATCCTGGGGCCGGATTCTGCAGTTCTTACTCATCAAAACACCCATTGACTCCCCATCCTTCAGAATATATTTTCTAATTGTATTTATATATTTTCGTTTGTAACATGGGTATGAACATTTTTTGGAATATGACTAAGTTGATCAGGAAAACAAGTAGAAATATTAAACTTGCATTGGTACAAGGGAATGCTCATGCAGCATAGACTCCCGTCTGAATGGAGAATGGTCGAAGAATGAGCCATGTTCACATGGTAAGTTTGGTAAAATGAGCAAAATTAGGACTTAATGGGAACCATATGACCAAATAGGTTGTGTTGTTTGCAGGAATATGCTTAAAATAAGCCGTTCAGAGTGCCACAAGCTGCTGAGTGTAGGCTCTTGTCTCTTGAAACCGGTTTCAGTAGGCATTCAGAATCATAGTTGTTAGGGAGAGCATTTTCCTCTTTAGAGATAGTGAGAGAGATACTTGAAGGAGCATATAATTTCATTACAGATGAGCACACACATATTTACTCTCAGGACAAGATCTTAAACTCTGGAACACTAAAATAAAGCCAGGGAAAAGAACTTTTTGAGCATGGAATTCTGTTTTCTTAGAACTGATTTGGTTTTAACTAGCACCTCTCACACCCTAAAGTATCCACACAAACTTCAAGGGGACTGAGATTTGGTTCTAAAAGCTCTAAAAAACAAACAAACAAAAGTTCTTTGTAATAACAAGTCTGATATCAGTAGTGCAGTGAATGTCTGTGAACGAGGCAGCTATCATGCACTCAGTAAGAGCTCACACAGCATTGACTTTATGGATAGAGAAAAAGTTGGCCAGGAGCATAGTCGGTTTACCTGTACCAATGCAGCGACTTTCCTCCGAACTACTGCACTATAGTGAACAGCCACACAAGGTAAGATGCTATGTTGCTGAGGTATACAATGAGCAAGACTGCTACCAAGTAAATCATGCTAACATCCATATGATATATGACAAGGATTTCTAGAGAGAGATTAAGGGCCACATTATTCGTTTCAGTGCATGTTCTTCGTTTCCTTAGGGAATTGGTATACAGCTTTACCAAAAGCTTTATGAATGCTCTATTTGATCACTACTTTTTTGCATGCTTATTCCTTTCTCTGTTTTTTTTCTCCACTCCATCCTGCTCTGTTCATTTCATTGTTGTCTTTTACTGTACCTACAGCAACACCTGCTGGTAGTGTTCCAGGAGCACTGCTGGAAAAACCCGCTGATCTGACCCTTCACACTGGCTGCCATTAAGCAGTGTCAAGTCATATTAATGAGCTGCTTCTATTTTTACCCCTTCCCCCCAGGAAGGGAAACTGCTCCTCAGAGCGACTCTTGATTTTTTTTTTTTTCTTATTTTTTTTCTTTTCCTTTTGTTTTGTCAGATCAAGAATCCAGAAAATGATTGTTCATTTAGTGCAGTTGGGATTTCTTACTCGGGCTCTGGTGTCAGCGGTTGAAACCACATACAATCTGAATGAGGCTGGACCTACAAGTTGACTTACAGGCATGTTCCATTTTCGTGGTGAATCAAAATGAGCGAGAGAGAGAGAAATGTTAATATACCAATAACCCGCCTTTCCTAATTGTCTATTTTAATCCTACCAGCCACTAGCAAAATGGCCCACTGCCATTTTGTTATTCACCTAGTGGAGGTTGCATGATTTAGTGGCTATTTTAGAACCCTGAATTGCACACAAGAGTATTTGCATGTCTCCACTCTTGCTTTGAAGAGCAGTCACTAGAAAACACATTGGCACAGATTGCTATGCGAATCAGCTGGAATGTCACTCTGTTGTACCTTATTTTACTGTAATTGTGAAAAAAGATGTGCCAGAAACTTATATTTAGACATTTTATGTTTCCACTTTTATGTAAATTGACCAATTAGGGCCAGTTTTGCTGCTGCTAATTCTAAGGCTTATGTGCTGCTTTAGAGGGGCCAGTATTTTCAATCATAATTAGTGAGCTGGTCAAAAAATAAAGTTCATCTCAGGATAAAGGCTCAAGTTCAGAGGGTGAAGTAAAAAATAGCTTTCATGTTCTCCCCTTTGTTTCATAATGGTTGTTGACATACATCTCAGGGACCAAGTTAACTATGTGCTATTTGATCAGGGTCTGTCCTTGTATGAAGTCAGTAGAACAAGAAAAGCAAGTATGTTCATTTTGTATCTTGAACTATATCTTACGCTTTCCACTCATGCTATTAATTGATCTTTTTCCTTACAGCTCATTGAACAATGAGCTATGCCTTTAAAAAGAATATTTTTATGTTTACGTTCATGGAGCACGTACGTTGCTGTTTTCCTCTCTAAACTAAAAGCCAGAAGATACAAATGCATAAAGCAGGTGACACAGAAAATGTTATCAGATTGAAATGAAATGACACAAATGTGGTGTACAGTCAGTGTCTGTTTAAAACATCTCAAGGGGTGGGAAAAAAATCTATTTACAAAAGGAAATTATTTGTGATTTATGAAGTGTATAGTTTAATCACGACTGTGTAGCGTAATCGAGGTGTTTGCATTAGCTAACATGCCATCTAGGTCTTATAGCAGCAGATCTCCAGTACAGTGCTAGGCTAGCTATTTTCTTTGAGAAACAGCTCTGTTATGTGGAGAATGTTGAGAGTGATATTTGCTTCAAATATATTTTGAGAGACCATGATTAAGGATCACATCAAATGGCTTAAATTAAACATGGAGACTGGCAAACTTTGCCAGTTTCCTGGAGAGAGTCTGAGCCTGTAGATCCTATTTGGTTGCAAGTTCCATGAAAAGTTTATGGCTAGAGACTGAGCAGCATTTAACATTTAAAGGTGTTTTAAAGGTTATTAATTAACATATCATTTAAGACTCAAGGCCTATTCCAGGAAACATGCATTGGTCTGAGGTGCCAGAATCATTCCTTGTGTAATTCCAATGAAATCAATGGAGTACCATCAGGGATAAATTTGGCCCAAGGGCAAATTTTAAAACAAAATATTTGGTAATCAGTTCCTTCCTTTCTTGCCTGATAGATCCAGGGATCCATGTTCTGAGTTCCTCTAACTGCAATTAATGGCATCATAGTATCTATAGCAGTGTCAATTCCACCACTTGTTCTGTTTTAGCTTTTAGAACCAAATCTCAGTCCCGTTGAAGTCAATGACTCGTGTGGGACCAGACTTCAACTGGACCCAGATTTAACCTGTAGGGATGAGGCCAGACATTACAGGATAAAAAGAGCACCCAGAACTCAGGTGTTAGGTAAAGGGCTTTGTGGTTCACCTTTAACTGATGCCTCTTCCAGTATAATAATGCTTCGTGATTTTAGAAAGTCCAACGAGTGTTTGTCTGCTCACAAATGAAGGGCCAGATCCATAGCTGATGTAGATGTGAGGATAGCTCCATTGACTTCATATGCCAATTTACATCAGATAAGAAGCTGACCTGAATCTTTCTTTTATTTCTAAAGCATTACTGCCTATTATTAACAATCTGATATTTTTAAAAAAACTAGGTCCCAGTTTTCATCTGATTTTAAACATGGTCTAAATTCATCCCTGGTTTAACTCCACTGATGGCTGGAGTGAATTTTGCCTACGTTTTGGACACTACTAAATCTCTTGACATGTCAGAGGGATAGGAATGGAGCTCATAAGCGCTGTCACTTTCACAGACCTTCAACTGAATTCAGCCCAGCAGGCCCTTCCATGGGGTCCCGGTGGTGGAAACTATGTGCAAAATTACACCTGCCAAATGGGAGGCCTACTAGAGGCCCATTCAAAATCAGGCCTTTAAAGTTCCTTTTAATGGTTAGGGAAACAGGTCTGCAAACCATAGCCAATTGCTTAGTATATCGGTTCCTCTTCAATAACTTTTGCGCTCCAACTATGAACTTAGAAACAGCTATTTTCTTTATTCATTGTCTGCTTATTGGTATCATGCCCTCATGATGACTCCTGAGGGTGGCCCGCTAAAAGGGGTGACATAAGGTAGCTCAGAATAAAGTTTTTGTGTGCAAGCTGGGCTCATCAGTGTTTGCATGCACACATCTTTTAATTGCTCCTTTGAAATTGCCCATACAGGGACAGTAACCAAGAATCTAGAAGTACAGTATCTCTTGCATGCGATAAAATCAACGAAGTACTGTACCGAGAGGTTTCTTATCAAGCAGATTTTTCTTGGTTAGTTCTAACATTTTGTTTTTTCTTAAACTGAATTTAGCTCCTCTGCTCAGTGCCAAATTGGCAGCTTTGAATACTATTATTCTCTGCTTATTCACAGGAGAGGTATAGCATAGGCAGAAGCAATACGAGCTTGCACACCCTTTTTCTTGTGTGATGAAGAGGTTAGTTCATTCTCTCTGCCTGTTCAGTTCTTGGGACTCAAAAAAAAAAAAAAAAAAAAAAAAAAAAAAAAAAGCTGCCAGTTGTGGTTTCATGATTTGGACACCTGTTCATTGAGAGCAGAACTGAGACGACTGACTCATTTCACATAAGCCACCAAATAGCCATCCTGGAAATGATATTTAACGACCACTGATGTGGGTTGGATTTGAACTGGTGCTATAGCAGTGGAAAGTGCCATAGCCAAATATTTTATGGCTAATCCCCTGAGCCATCCAGTCATTCCTGGGTAGGACTTTGAAGATGAAAAGCACTTTATAAGTGTTTAGTATTATGATTCGTTAGCTTTGATCACAGACAATTGGAAATGTTTCCTCCACCAGTACAATTTTAACAAAAAAGTACATCAAATACAAAAAGTACATATAGTTAAGTTGAAAAATTAGGCAAATGCTTTTCTTTTGTTTTAGACTGCTTTTTTTCATAGTCTTTGAGAGCTGAATCATCATGCAGTGCTGTCTTTCCTATGAAGCTGCAGAGCTAACCGTCTGAACTGCGGGTGTGGGCTCAAGATTTAAATATTTATGGGAAGCACATTGCATATCTCATTCTGGAAACAGAAATGGACCGCAAGGTCAGAATTTCCAAATGACAATTGAATTTGGAAGATGTGAGAAAGTTACAGGATGAGTTTTGATTTCAGACAGAGTACTTAGGCCAATCAACATTTCTGACCTAATGATACCATTTATCTTCTGTAGTGTTACTGGTGCAGAATAGCCGCCCTATACTCTTCTAGAGATGACTGTGCTTCATAGGTGGATGAGTAATATAAAGGACAGATTCTCTACCCTAATTCTCTACCTTTGTGCTATACAGGTAATGCAAAGGGAGCAGAAACTACCCACAAAATTTTCTGCTGGGGATACCACCAACACTGAGGAGCTCCAAGCTGGTGTAGAGCCAAAGCCAACTGGCACAAGTCAATGCAGCTCTTGGGCTGTTCTAACCTACACAGGGGCCAAGAATCAGGGAACTGTGACTGGCTCCCTAATAGATACCTTGCTGGACCAAATCAGGAGATATTTTCCTCAGAAGTATTATTTATTGGACATACCTATGAGAATGATGCCAAAAAAATGGCAGCACATATCACATGATAGAAATCTTGTTGGCAGCAAAAAGTCCATCTTGTTAACACCCCAAAGTGGGACCAAATGCATTGCTTTCTTCCAGACAATCAGTTCTTTACTGAGTTGATATCTAGGGATACAGTATCAGCAGATCGCTAAATATAAATCTGAACTAGTTCTGAACACATGTGCTTGTGCATCAAAACCCCTGCATTTGCACATATAAATAGGTTGTTATTCATCTGTCTTCCCATTTGCATATGCAATTACCTGATTTCCATTCCAGTTTTTGAAGACAAAATTATTGTATGACTAAATGGGCACTTACATGTGCAGTTACCTCATCTGCCATGCAACACGCTATTTACACTTGCAAATACAGAGTTTGGTGGGCACAAATCGATGCATTTACAAATATTGTGGGGCATTTTTAGAGATCTGCTCCAAATGTGGCCCTTATAAGAAAAGTACATTGTTCACAAGGACATTTGAGGTCCAAGATTAGGTGAGAATACACTAAGACTAGCAAAGAGCTTATATTACCTTATTGGATTCAGCAACACCGATAAGTTAAGCATAAAAGATAAAATAACTAGTGTCGGGTAATAATACTTGGCATTTATATAGTGCTTTGAATATTTAAAGTGCTGCACAAAAATTAACTAATTAATCTTCAAAGATCCTGTGTGAAGTATGTGATTATTATTATTCCCGTTTATCTGTGGGGGAAGTTTAGACACACAGAGGTCAAGTAACTTGTCCAAGACCACAAAGCAAATCTCTGGCAGAATGGAGATAAGAACACAGCAATAGTCCCTAGGCCCCCCACCCCATTCTCAGAAGACTATGTTGCCACCTAGTCATGAATGGTGAAATGCCAGCAATACCATAGAAGATTAGGGTTGGAAGAGACCTCAGGAGGTCATCTAGTCCAACCCCCTGCTCAAAGCAGGACTGATCTCCAGACAAGAACATCTTTAGGACACACTCAGCTGATATATGATTAAGTATTTAATTATCAGTAGTATTCCTCACTCAACTTGTGGAGGAGTTTCCAAATGTTACCATTGGGATTATCAACTAGTTCATTTTAGTAGCCCCTATGTATTTTCCCCACAAGATACATCTGATGTCTGAGTGACAATGAGAAGCCTCATAATGTTTGGAAATGTAAATGATTAGAATGTAAACTCCATGTTTGTTTGTTGTAGTCAGAAAGAATAATTGTTTAATAATCAAGTATCAGGGGGTAGCGGTGTTAGTCTGTATCTACAAAAACAATAAGGAGTCTAGTGGCACCTTAAAGACTAACAGATTTATTTGGGCATAAGCTTTCGTGGGTAAAAACCTCACTTCTTGCATCTGAAGAAGTGAGGTTTTTACCCACGAAAGCTTATGCCCAAATAAATCTGTTAGTCTTTAAGGTGCCACCAGACTCCTTGTTGTTTAATAATGCCAGGCTTGGGGAACCTTTAGTTATGTATTGTCATATCTCCACAGCTTCCAGTTAGTTATTCTATCACTGCCTCACAGGGGAATGGGAGAGGGGAGGAGTTGGAGGTAGTGCCCCTTTTACCAGTACAAAGGTTCCCTGCCTCATGTGCAAGACTTAACCTGATAGAAAGAGTCCAAAGTATCTGACCTTCTGTCCGGGCACCTCAGAGTTCCGTTTAGGGCTGCACAATGCACGTGCTGTTACTCGACAGGGGTAAGAATTCAATTTACACTGGCAGTGCTTTCACAAGTGCATTTCAGTTCAGTTGGTAAATATTTCCAGGTGGCCAGATCTAATTTAGGGAGGTCAAGTTTGCAAAGGTTAAATAGCAGGCAGGATTTCTATAAGTCTCTATCAGTTTGGAAAAGGAAAATGTAATTAAACACAACATTCTTCCAGAGATTAACTGGAGGCTCTGCATTCTACACACCACGTTTAACTTTTTAGGGTTGTTGTTGTTATAATCCATGCTCTAAAGATGCATTTAGTTCCTCTTGTAAAGACAGCCTGGAATTAGCAATGAAGAAAAAAGTCATTATAATATCAGCAGATGAGACAGAAAATGAGGCCCAAACAATCTTGTGTCAGAACTGGTTGTGGGGTAATGTTTGACCTATTTTATGAATAGAAAAAAGACAAGAGCATGCTGGGGGCCAACCAAAACATCATTCGACTATAAAATTAAGCAGAATAAAAATGGTGGTTCCTATTCAAACGTTCCACTGGAAGCATCCTTCAAGGGCCCTTTGTTTCGTCAGATGCTGTTAGCCCCTTGTTAGTCATTGCTAAAGAAGAAAAAACAACACACAACTAAGTTCAGTCAGTTTGCTCAGCTGCTGCTGATGTCACTCTTGCCCACTAAGAGTAAGTTACTGTAATAATTCCCCTCCCCCGCTTTTATTACTCATAAGTTTGGAGAAAGCAGAAAGTGGGTGACATCATTATTCAAGAAGACTGGCTAACTCATGCTTAGCTTTAGTCAACTTTATTATAACGTGTCTCATGTGTCATACGAAAATAGTTACCAGCTCTCTTTCATGTCTCACCAATCATCCTTTTCTCCCCTGTCGGACAGTCCTTCCCCTGTTTCAAACTCCTGCTGAAGTCTGATATTTTCAGAAAGATGACCTTTAATCAACACTAATGAAATGCAGTGACATCCTCATAGGAGAAAGACACTTTCTTCGTAAAACATCAGTAATTTTCACTGTAATGAAAATTGCAGCTTCTATATTTAATATATTTCAATAATACATAATGGATTATCGCTATATCCAACATGTGATTTCCCTATAGGTGGATTCTACTGTACACATACTAATTACTTAATTATTGTATCCTAAGTGTATTTTCTGCTAAGTCTCTATTTTGGGTCACTTAAACTCTATCTATCTATCTATCTATCTATAATAGAAAGGATGCCAAATTTCTAGAGATTTCAATAATTCTTTTTTAACTTACGTTTTTAAACAGATATTTGTTATTGATTTACTAGGTAGCCAGTATTTTTCTAGTATTGCAAACCTATATCACTGGATATAGTCACCCCCTGCACATATAACTCAATTTTTCAGTGGTTTGGGACCCAAAAGAGATCCCCTTAATGTGAGGGAGGCAGGAAGGGAGTAGTTAGGAGGGATAAGATAGAAAGAAAGGGAAGGCTTTAAGATGAGATACAAAAAGAGCAAATGATTCATCTATATTGAGATAGGAAGAGGGGGCGACTCTTCCAGACGGACTGGCATCAGAAGTGAGACAGCACCTTGATTATGAAGAGTCATGGGAAGGAGACAGCAAAAATGTCTGTGACTGAATTAGTGGCCAGGAGTAGACGTGACACACACACACACACACACACACACACACATATATATTGTACTTGACGGTGTTTCCCCCATTGGAGGAATATTATTTTTCACTTCAGGGAGAGGGAATGGCTTGGGGATTGGATATGAAATACTGTCTTAGGAAACCTTTCATCAAAGAGTCTGATTTGGACAGACTCAAGCCCTAAATCATCAAATACAGCCTACGCTGGTAATGACTAAAAGTTGTTTCCATCTGTTGTCTGCATGTATGTGAAATGAGTTTGGTGGTCTCAGTTGAATAAAACACCACAATAGGCTGTAGTTATAGATCCATAGATTTTCAGACCAGAAAGGAGTCATTATGATAATCTAGACTGATCTCTTATGTAACACAAGCAGTAGAATTTCACTAATTCCTGCATCAAGCCCATCCCTTTTATTTCTATTAGAGGATATCTTTTTGAAGAACATCCAGTCTTGATTTAAAGGCTTTAAGTGATGGAAAATCCACCATATCCCTTGGTAAAATATTCCAGTGGTTGATTGCCCTTATTCTTAGCAATGTACACCTTATTTCCAGTTTGAACATATCTAGCTTCAACTTCTAACTACTGGATCTTGTTATACCTTTGTATGCTAGTTAAAGAGTCCTTTAGTATCACATAACTTCCCCCCATGTAGATACCCTAAGGGTAGGTCTACACTTACCTCCGGGTCCGGCGGTAAGCAATCGATCTTCTGGGATCGATCCCGGAAGTGCTCGCCGTCTACGCTGGTACTCCAGCTCGGCGAGAGGAGTACGCGGCATCGACGGGCGAGCCTGCCTGCCGCGTCTGGACCCACGGTAAGTTCGAACTAAGGTACTTCGAATTCAGCTATGTTATTAATGTAGCTGAATTTGCGTACTTTAGTTCGAAGTGGGGGGTTAGTGTGGACCAGGCCTTAGAGACCATGATTGAGTCACCTCTTAACCTTCTGTGTAATAGACTAAATAGATTGAGGTTCTTTACTCTTAAATCAGCCCAATATGTTCACAGAAGGAATACTTGCTGTATTATATGTACTCACATGATAATACATACAATGAAATTGTACTCATAAAATATAATTCACCAGCAGGCAAGATCACATGGCTGGATTATGAAACAATATTCCATTACAAAGCATCACAAGGATTAGCATGACTTCAGTATTTTATGTACATATCAGATGTTTATTTGTGTAGACACTGTATAGATATACATACATACATGTGTGGGGATGTACACATACATGCTCACACACACACACACACATATATATATATAATATTACACACACACAAACTACATTAAAAATGCATTATCAAGGTTGCAATGTCAAGCACTTACAAGTGAAGAAATGCCAGAATTAAGGTTCTTCGTGTGTTTCTCCACATGGATCCCACTGTAGACAAATAAGCCCTGTGCACACAAGCTTGGACTCTTTGACCAGTACGTGGAAGCTGCGCCTGTGCCCTGAATATCCTTGTCTCCATCCTGCACTGCAAGAATATAAAGGGCAGAACAGCCCCGCTATGACTCTGTTCTCTCTTTCTGCCCATGACATGACGATGGAGCCACAACGTGTTCTACTCTTTCCCCTCAGCTTTCTACTGCAGCTTAGAGATTTAGTGTTGGTTGGTTGGTTGTAGTTTCATTATTAAGTTTCATTTGGCCACCCGGTGTAAATCAAGAACAACCACCATCCCCAAAACCAAAAAGACAGGTTTTTTTATCTCTCTCCTCAGTACCTAGTCTGGTCTGATGACAGAGACTGGTCTCCAGGTTTTAAAACCTGCCCTGTCTATGAGGCAGCTATGACTTTTAATGATGGGCAAATGAAATGACTCTTCTATCTAGGGGAAATTCATATCCCTGACAAGTTCTAGCTCTTTCTCTAAGCACTCACACAAAGCCTGTGATGCTCATCTCAAGTTATTTTTGGTGGAGAAATCCATGAGGAGTGCATTTGACTCTGAAGTCCCACCTTAAAAACAGTCTGTTGCTCTTCCTAAAACAGATCTAAGAGCAACTCTTCTGACTTTTCCCAGCCTGCTCTTTCTAAGCCTGACCAGCACTGTGAATCTCCGGTACCCACTGACTCATGTCCCTTGGCTTCGGTACAGCACCATCAGTCTTTGGCAATCAGTTGCCTCCATGTTGGTACCAATGTCATCGGTACCACCTTGACATCTTTAGTACCATATTGTGATAGAAATCTTCCACTTGCTGGAGTGTCTACTTCCATACCAGTATTGACGGTGCTGACTTCAGCGGTACCATCTTCCTTGGTGCACAGTTCCTCAACTCTGGCTTCATTTACAAAACCTGCTGGTCTGATGATTACTCTGGAACCAGAATTTCCACTCTTGGATATTTTTCCATTGTCTATGATGTCCAAGTCTCCCCCTATCATGGAACCCAGAGTACCAATTATAAAAATACCATGGCACCCATTTTCTTCTTCACCAGTCTCCACCTCTAAGAGCGTTATGTCTGGATTTCCTCAGCCTGTCTCAACTCCTCAGAGATCTAGAGGAATTTTTGTTGTCAACATCTTCTTCTAGAAGTCCTTTTCCTACAGTGTCTTCTCATTCTCCAAGATCTGTTCATGAAAGGGACATTAGGAGAAGTTTTTCTCATCATAGAAAATGTTTCTGAAAGATCACAAATTTCATGGATTCCACCTCTGTGACATTATGGACTGCCATACTGCCATCAGATCCTTATCATTCTTATTCTGTTCCTTATTCTACAGGGCCCAGATCTAGGGACAAGTTGTTGTCTTTTGTAGATCTATCTAAAGTGATTCAGCCATCACAACATGAGATCCTTCAGGAGCCGAGTCAGGACTTTCACAGTGAGGAGGAATCTCAGGGAGGAGGAGGATGATCATCCTGCTGCCCTGGCTATATGAAACTGTTATACTATCTGTGTCTTCCACAACAGATGACTTCAAAGCATTTCAGGACCTTCAGTCATTCTTTTAAGAAGAGTCCATTAGAAATAGTCCAGGAGGGTTGCCACAAGTTATTTGCTGTATTACATCCAGTCTTCCAAGACCACCTAGCAATGCCTATTTATGAGGGTATTCTTGAGCTGACCAAGGACTATGGTAGATCCTAGCCTCCAGCCTCCATCTCAGCCTCTCCTAAGAAAAGTAGACTGGAGGCCCCCCAAAAGGATCTTTTTTCAGCTGCTCTGTGCTGGGGGTTTGGTTGTGGCAGCAGGTCATGGAAAATCTTTGCAGCCTGGTGCTGTTAAATCCATTCCTAGGGATAAGGAGCCCAATAAGCTTGATATTTTGGGGAGGAAAGTATGCTCCTCAGCAGGCCTGCAGATCCACATAGCCAATTACCAGGCTTTGTTGACTAAATATTGTTTGTTACAGGGGTATCAGATTCTTCAGTTTGTTAACAAACTACCCCAGGGATCCAGAGATTAATTCAGAGCTATTCCTGCGCAAGGTCAGCTGATGGTGAAGTCTTTGTTTCAGGCCTCTTTGGATGCTTCTGACATTGCATCAAGATCCATGGCCACTGCAGTCACTATGCACAGAGCATCTAAGCTTCAGTCACTAGGCATTCCAGAAGAGGTCCAGACCATAATGGAGGATTTGCCTTTTGAGGGCCACAATCTTTTAAATTTGAAAATGGACAAGGTGCTTCATTCTTTAAAAGGCAAATGGGTTACCCTTCGGTCTTTGGGTCTCTATAGTGTGACTCAGTGGAGAAAGTAAGGAAGGCGTCAGGCTTTCTTGAGACAGAGCTCTCCCTCATCTTATTCCTATCATCAGAGAACTCCAGACTCTAAGAAAAGACCTCACTTCCAGGAAAGAAGAGACCCTTCTTCTTCTACTGTATCTGTGTATTCTTCATCTGGCAAAGACGCCATGGTTGAGAGTCCTACATGGATTTTCGAGGATCTTTATTCCTTTTCTCCTTCCTTTCTCCTAATTGCCTTTCAGTTTTTGCAGATGGGTTCTATAAGTTATCCATAAAGGGTATGCAATTCAATTTTAGTCTTTGCCAGCTTCGCAACCCACTAACCTGTACCTCTTCAGGGACCACTCTCATGACAGCTTGTTGCTTTTACAGATGGACACTCTTCTTAAGCTGGATGCAGTGGTGATGATGCCTGGGATTTCTGCAGCAAGTGGTATATTCCCACTACTTGCTCATTAGAAAGGAGAAGGATGGTATCCTATATTAGATTTCAGATGTTTCACTGAATTCATCTGTCTCTTCAAGCATTGGCTGGTCACCCTTTCTTCTGTAATCCCCTCTCTAGATCCCATCAACTGGCTTGTGACTCTTGTCTTTCAGGATACTTGCTTGTGTGTGTCGATCCACCCAGCTCACAGGAAGTATTTGCATTTTATGGTCAACTACATTTATTGCTAGTTCAGAGTCCTACCCTTCGGCCTGCCAACTGCTCCAAGAGTTTTTGTCTTTTGATGGCAGTGGCTCAGCCTAAGAGACAAAGCCTTCTCAACAAGGCTGGGGGAGGGATAGCTCAGTGGTTTGAGCATTGGCCTGATAAACCCAGGGTTGTGAGTTCAACCTAGGGATCTAGGGCAAAATCAGTACTTGGTCCTGCTAGTGAAGGCAGGGGACTGGACTCCATGACCTTTCAAGGTCTCTTCCAGTTCTAGGAGCTAGGATATCTCCGTTAGTTAGTTATAACAACTGGGTTTTTTTGGACCACTCACCACAGAAGGTCACAGAGGACATTCTCCATCTCTTCTCTTTCACTCCCAAACCTTCCAGAGATCATTTCTCAGAACCAAGGTCTTGCATTACATCAAGATTCAGCATTTCTACGTCATGGAGACTAGCTGGCTGAGTTCTGTTGGCAAGAGCTCTTCTGCAGCAGTATGGGGTATTTTGATTCAGAACAGAAAGACTTCTACAGGAATGACATACAGAGTTAAGTAAAAGCATTTGCATTGTGGGCCATTCAAAGTTATCTTCAACTCATGGAGTCTTCTATTCCTGATATCTTGGACTATCTCTGTCTTTAAAATACTCCAGTCTAACAATCAGTTTTATAATTAGAGTGCACTTAGCTGCTATCTCTGCATATCTTCTGCCTGTTGATGGTCATTCAGTTTTTTCCCAGCCCACTCTATTCAGATTTCTAAAGGGTTTGCTTCATGTATTCCCACCAGTTAAGGAGACTTTTTCCGATCTGAGGCTTGAATACGAGTGTCTCTGTCATGTTCATTATACCACATATCCATTAAGAGAGCGTTTTTGATGTCTGTTACCTCAGCTTATATATCAAACAGGTCTCAGTGGCTAGCCCTCCATACACTATATTAAATAAGGAACGAGTTACTTTCAAACTGCATCTGAAATTTTTACCAAAAGTGGTTTCAGTTTTCCTGTTAACCAATTTATACAGCTACCTGTGTTCTTTCCTAAACCTCATAGCTCTCCTGTGGAAGCTAATATTGATACACTCAATGTTCATAGAGTTATGTCCTTTTACCAGCTTAATATGTTCAAAGCATAGCTCCCATTGACTTCAGTTGTTGTTTCAGAGTAGCAGCCGTGTTAGTCTGTATCCGCAAAAAGAAGAACAGGAGGACTTGTGGCACCTTAGAGACTAACAAATTTATTAGAGCATAAGCTTTCGTGGACTACAGCCCACTTCTTCGGATGCATCCGAAGAAGTGGGCTGTAGTCCACGAAAGCTTATGCTCTAATAAATTTGTTAGTCTCTAAGGTGCCACAAGTCCTCCTGTTCTTCTTTTTTCAGTTGTTGTGAGATTCTGCAAATCAGACCCCAGGGTATCAAGTCAGGCACCCAGAAAATGAGGAACACACAAATTATTGATCATCTGTGGGAAAAAATTGTTTTAAATAACAAGAACTCTGTGGCAGAGGCAAGGATAAAATCCAGTTCTCCGGGTCAGCATTCAACTTTCATAGCCATAAAACCACCCTTTCTCTTCTGCAATCCTCTGCCTTATTCACTGCTCACCTTCCAGCTTCTGTAACAAATTAGGCCATGGGTCCTACAGACAACAGCCTCTTTTACTACAAAATCCTGATTCATCCTCAGGGAAGGCCCATCTTGTGCACTGACTGAGGCAGGAGTCCTGTGGAAAAAGTAGTATGTGATTATGTAATAAGATTCCATCACACTGTTTAAATACAAGGGACATGAATGGGTTATCTAGGGAGGTGGTGGAATCTCCTTCCTTAGAGATTTTAAAGGTCAGGCTTGACAAAGCCCTGGCTGGGATGATTTAGTTGGGGATTGGTCCTGCTTTGAGCAGGGGGTTGGACTAGATGACCTCCTGAGGTCCCTTCCAATCCTGAGATTCTATGATTGTATGATTCTATGAACTAGGGTTGCACAGGCAAGCTTAATTCTGGTATTTTCTAACATTTGAATGCTTGACTTTGCAACCTTTATGATGTTCTTTTAACATAGATGTTTGTGTTTAATTTCCTTGGCTTTTAGAAAAGCAAACTGGAAAAAAAAAACAGGAATTCCATCCTGTGGCATCATCTTGACACCCACATGGGTCATTAGCAGGGTTGAAAACTTTAGATTCACTGCACAGACCTCTGCCACTTGAGCTAAAGAAAATACCTGATAGCTGTAGGTTGTGATCTAGCTGACAGGCAGTAGAGCGGTTGAGTACGCAAAAGTTGGGAAATGCCAGAAATAATTTGTCCCCTTTGTGGATATGCCTTATAATAGAGTCATTTATACTTTTATTGTAATACTGTACCATGTGGCATAATACTTGAACACTGATATAAGCTTTCTGTGCTTCAGTTTTTCCATATATAAAATGGGATTACAAGTACTAGTACCCGCTTCCCAGGCTGTTATAAGGTTATTATTTATTTAAATTGTGGCAAAGCCCAAAGACCTGCATCAGGCACCATTGTTCTAGGTGCTGTGCAAACGTCTAGGACAACATGTCCCCTGCCCCAAGGATCTTACATTCATATTTAAAAGAAGATGCACTGAGTGAGTTTAACCAACTGCGAGAAGAAAATGGGAAGGAAGGTAAGGGTAATGGTGATAAGATCACACGCTAACATGGGCTAGCTATAGGCACAGTGTGATGGTTTAGAGTAATTTAAAAATATTATTATTGCCTATTTAAACAAATAAATAAAATTTGCTATCCCCCAGCTGCTTCTCTGCCTAGCCACCATTAGTTGGATGAAGTTTTGTAGGCACCAGAGCAAAGATGGGTCTTGAGGAGGGATTTGGGGGAGAGTTTTGTGGCCTTCCAAATATATTCACAGAGGGCATTCTATGAATAGGAAGCAGCATGGAATTAAATGCAGAGGCGTTTGTATGAGATATAAACAAATGGGCATTTGGAGTGGCACCTTTGTGGGCATGGAGGGGCAGAGATGAGGCCGTAAGAGGCAAGAGCAGATAAGTCATTTAAAAATATATTTATTATAATGTTTGGGATCCTTGATTATATACATTCAAAGTATTTGGATTCTGACAATCCGGCTGCGATAGTTCATCATGTACTATGTCACCAGCTAAATGGGTCAGTTTTAGATGGGAAGGTTCTGGGGAAAATACTCCAGTGTTGCTGGAAGACTTAGGGACTAGTGATTCAACAAGTTACATTTTTCTTCCCTAGTCAGTACAGGAACAATACCCCAGGTGTTAGGGGGCACATGTTTTGGTAGAGGTACTGTCTTCTGGATCAGTGGTTCTCCACCAGGGGTATGCGTACCACATGCAGTGGTCTTCCAGGTGGTACATCAGCTCATCTAGATATTGTTTAGTTTTACAACAGGCTACATAAGAAGCACTAGCAAAGTCAGTACAAACTAAAATTTAATGCAGACAATGACTTGTCTATACCGTTCTATATACTATACACTGAAATTTAAGTACAATATTTATATTCCAATTGATTTAAAATCATATAGTAAAAATGAGAATCATATGGTAAAAATGTAAGCAATTTTTCAGCAATAGTGTGCTGTATCGCTTTTGTATTTTTGTCTGATTTTGTAGTTTTTTAGTGAAGTGAAACTTGGGGGTATGAAAGACAAATCAGATTCCTGAAAGGGTTACAGAAGTCTGGAAAAGTTGAAAGCCACTGTTCTGGATGACCAAGTTACTGACCATTAAAGGATCCAATACCTATGGCATGTTCCACAAAGATGTTGCTATTATCTCCAATGTATTGGACTAATTCCAAATAGTTGTTCAATTCTGCCTATCTTAATCACTGTCGCTTCAGTTGGATATGGTATCTTCAGCTTAATCATTGTGCAGAGCTGCTGTGTGCCGGTAAAAAGTTGCCATGTTCCTCCTCAGAGCTAGCTGCACTCAACTAGTGGAGGAAGTGATTACTATACATTCAGGGTTCCCAAACTTGGTTCGCAGCTCGTTCAGGGTAAGTCCCAGCGAACCGCAGCTACTGGGCCCTGCGAGCAGCCGTACCTGCGAACACTCAAGTAAACAAAGCGTCTCACAGCCCACCAGGGGCTTACCCTGAACAAGCTGCGAACCAAGAATGGGAACCGCTGCTATACATATAGTTTGTACAGTCAGTTAGTGAAGTCTGGTAAAGCTCTTAGATTAAAAATACTGTACAAATGTAAGATTGGCATTCACAACTGGGCATCCTAGGAAGGATCAGTTTGAGACTGCCTTAATAATGTGGATGATTCTGGATTCTTAGTCTGATTTAGTGCCCAAATTTCTAGCATCTGTCTGTTTAGTTTCACCTTTCAAGCTGTATAGACCAAACTCATGTGAAATTCAAAATGTGCCTGTTTGCTGCAGGTACCAAGGAGCAGTTGATTAACATAGTACAGAAGTTCAGTACAGTAAGTATTCAGTGTGCTTAAAGTCACTGATTATGTATTGATTACACAGGGCAATATGTCAAATCACCATCCCCATAACCTCCAAATGGAACCTAGCTATCTCGTGGGACTGGTGGGTTAGTAGATACAGCACTAGTCTTTTACCTTTGTTCGGCTTCTAAATAAAATCAGTTTATAGCCCTCACTTCTTGTCAGATGGTAATTTGTATCTTGAGACCTAAGACAGCTCCTCATAATTTGCACCAATTGACCATCTCTGGTCAGGAAAGATTCAGGCCTGAGCTAACATGGAAACTGAATTATCTCTGGCCCCTGGAGAGATAGTCCCTCCAGGTCAGGGTTGAGATCATTGCTGGAGCTTTTTTGGAAGCTTGCCAGTATTAGAATGTGCTCTGTGCTTGTCATTGAAGGGATCCATCCTGTAAAGTGCAGAGCACCTCTCAGAGATGCTAAGCACCGTCAACTCCCATTAAGAGTAGCAGGAGTTGAGTTGCTCTTGGATGTAGTCAGTAATGTGCAGGATTGAGCACTACCTGAATAATATAGACCAGGGGTCGGCAACCTCTGGCACGCAGCTCGCCAGGGTAAGCACCCCGGCGGGCCAGGCCAGTTTGTTTACGTGTTGCGTCCGCAGGTTCGGCCCATCGCGGCCTATGGGGGTGGCGGGAAGCGGCACGGGCCGAGGGATGTGCTGGCCGCGGCTTCCCGCCACCCCCATTGGCCTGGAGCGACGAACCGTGGCCAGTGGGAGCCACGATCGGCTGAACCTGCGGACGCGGCCGGTTAACAAACTGGCCTGGCTCACCAAGGTGCTTACCCTGGTGAGCCACATGCCAGAGGTTGCCGACCCCGATATAGACTGTTCCTATTTATTTTTAGCTTTCTCATCCCTAAAAGGCTTCAGATTTAATAATGAAAACTCCCCTAAAAATCACACAAAATGGACAATAGTACATGCCAATGGAATTTAAAAAACTTGTCTATGGAGTGCTGAATTGTTCAGTCAAGATTTTAATATTTTTCTCTAAATCAGTGAAAATGAAAGATTTAAATACTAGTGAGTAAATACATTTTTAATGCAAGGCAATATGTCCACCAGGAATCACAGAATGTCTCCTGTACTTAAGCACAATATCTTCTTCATTTTTTTTAGGAACCCTTTTTATTTTTTAAGGCCTAGTGAGAGCTTAACATTTCTCTGAGTGCTCGTTGAAATTAGAGATAACCGAACGTTGAGATAAGTGGATAGCATTTTTTTAATTCAGTGAAGGCCTTCATGTGTATATCCCTGTCAGAATTGATGAATGAGCTCCCTGGAGATGCTGAAAGTTCCATTCAGTGTATTTATGGAATACCTTCCATATACTCCAACCACATTTTTTTATCAGCCTGTCAGGATCACAGGAAAGAACAAGAGGCTATAGATTCCTCTTCATGTTCACTCATACACAGTTGTTTTAGTTTGTATTCAGTGAATATGGCAACTTAAAATTGTTAGGATTTCTGTCTGGCAGCGGCACTGAAAGCTGCAGTGGAGACATCTCATACGTTTTCTATTAACAGTTACTTTTGCTCTTAGACTGAAATCCTCTGCTCTGCTCACAGAACAGGCAGCTGCTCCATGTACTGGAGAGTTCTTCTAGGGCTGGGAGGGAAGAAATCCTTCCCTCTCCCCAGGCCGCAGAGCAGCAGCAGTCGCTCTGCAGCTTCTTTTCCAGCCTCACATCTGAAGGTAGCCTCTGTGCTGCTTGCACCTTCCCTATGTGGGTGACGAATGGTCAGTGGATCCATGCAGCAGCAGACTGACAAGCTGCCACCAAACTCCTAAATTCCCACTGTGCAGCAACATGCTGTCCCTGTGCAGCGGGACTGTACTATGTAGAAAGGATGCTCACCTCCTACATAGACTAATCTTTCCAAGCCCCAGCACAACTGAAAAACACTTGTTCTGATACATGAAAGTCATCTGCAGCTGTTCAGGAAGGGGTATACCTTGGGCCTTGCTAAAGCTAAACCAGTTTTCATCTATTCCCTTCCCTTTTTTCTCTTCCTTGACAGAGCTATCAAAGTGCCTGGCTGTTGCTCTTGCTGGAAAGAATAACCTTTAGGAACCCGATCCTGCATCCTTTGCATATCCAAAGCAATCACAGACTTCAGAGAGTGTTATGGATGTCCAAATTCGCCATATTTATAAATGTGTCATTTGGATATGCAACCATTTTCCTGTAAAAAAAAAAATGAGACGATTTCTGAATCAAAATGGTTCAATTCCAAATTGAAAGTGGAATTTTAAATTTTAAAATTGTGCATATTTTAAACTAAAATGTTGCCATTTCATTGAATTTCATGGAAAGTTAAATTTGAGGATTGTGAAATCAGTCTGGTTTCACACAGTTCTAATAACCCTAGCTATTATGAAAGCCCCTACAATTTTCAGATCGTTTTACTTTTCTGATGTGGTGCAGTAGCCAGATATGAACGAGTACTGGAGACTCTCTGTGCATACATACATGTAGTGAATGACAATCCCTGTCTCCAAGAGCTTAAAATTTACAGTCTAAAATGTACTATAGTGATGGGGGGGGTGTCTTATAAGTACCTATATGAATCAATACTTACTTGGATAGCATGCCATTGACTTACATGTCTCAGGGTTGATAGAGATTTTGGGGTCATCTAGTCCATTCCCACACAAGTACAAAAGTTATTCCATTATATCTTCCTCTTCATTTTCTCCTGCATGTACCCAAGTAATGGAGTATTGACAATTTTTACTGAGTAAATTATTCATTGCTTGGCTGACATCATAGCTAAGACGTGTACAATCCAAATTTTGTAATGACTAGTTTCAGGCAATAACTCTTCTTCTTACCTAGTATAACTGCCCTAATCTAAGCCAGTTGTTATGAGACAAGAGGTACCAACTTGAATCTCTGGTTATCTGGAGGCCAAGTCAAGAGACCAGATTCTGTCTTTGGTTACCATCATACAACCTCATGGACTCCAAAGGGATTGCACAGATGATAAAACAAGTTAGAATATATGGACACAGGGACCCTTCCTGCTTTGTACATCCATCACTTGACTGTGGTTGTCAATGTGATTGGTACTGTTATTCATAATAATACTTAACACATATAAAGCACCTTATCACTTCAAAACACTATACAAATGTGAATCACCTTCATGAGGTAGGTAAGAAGTAGTATGTCCATCTTGCAGCTGGAGAAATGATGCACAAAGGCAAAGTGACCTGCACAGTTAGGACTAATTGGCACCCTTGTTGGCATTCTCAGCAGAGAAGCCAAAGATTGAATGGCAAAGGAGACTAAGATCTAGAACTGTTAGAGATCTATTGTAAGGTTATTCCTGTGCTGGGCTCAGCCAATCCACAAGCCACAAACTGGTCTGGTGACTCTCAGGGTAGGTATTTAAGCCTCTCAGAAAGAGCAGCAGGTCAGGCTGCTCAAGATCACTCAAGAGCTTAGAACTCTTCCCTGCCTGATAGTGGCAACAGACTTCTCAAGCCTTAGCCTGCTCCAGCCTTCCTCTTGCTCCAACCCTGTTCCTAGTTCAGCTCCAGCCTTTCTCTCATTCTGGCCTCATTGCAACCCCACTCTGAACGCCCCATTCTGGCTCTGACCCCCTGGCTCTGACCACTAGGCATGACCCTCCTCAGCATGGTTTCTGACATCTAGGGTTGTAGTGATATGTACTGCCGATGACTGTATTGTATCTTTTTTACGGATAAACAAGGGACTTTAGTCTCCATGGCTGCCAATCTTTTGAAGGAAGGGGGGGATGCATTATTAGTTCAGTGAAGTTAGATACAGAGAGTGAAAAGGTGAAATACAAGGTTAAAGGAAATAACATGAGAAACAAGTAAACCAGTTTGTCACTTGGTTCAAGGGTTCTCACTCCTGTACTTTAGCACCTTGCCTTAACCTGCAGTGCTTAGCTTCCTTACTTCCTATGCTGGTGTGTTGGAGTTCACCAACTTTTTTCATCCATTAAACAACAGCCACTATGATGCATTAGCCCTTCTGTCTTTGGTATTAATACATTTAAATTACATGTGCCCAGTTGCCCATTTCAAACCTGCATATATAAGAATAATTCACACATTGTGCAACACTGTACATCCTTATAAGACACATATGTGGGACATCTCTTTTGCATAAATACACAGTTACATTTCTGAACATGCATCTTACCAAGACACACATACACACACACAAACACACACAGATTCACAAGAATGGAAACAGCCCTGCTTGTTTGGGTACTGGCAATGGGAATCCTCAGGCTAAAGAGACTCCCAGAAACGCAGAAGCAGGAGAACAACAGATGCACTAGAGGAAAGATCCCAGACCTCCTTTACAACAAATAACTCATGCGCAAGTACAGCAATAATTGATTAGATTGAGTGTCAGCTTGTCTGAGTTGGACACACACACACAAATTGTATCCCAGATTAACAAGACCGAAGAGCTCATTTTCCACATAGTGCATAACACTGAGTTTCATGCTTTTTTTAGTCATTGGTTATGGGGATCAGGATCCAATTAAGTCAATGTAGGTTTGGAAGCTCCCTCTTAGGGAAGTTAATATGTGTGTATTCCTGTCACTGTGTTTCTGTGATTATGACTCTCTTTGTATTAGAGATGGGGCTGAAACAAACCCCTAAATATAAACTTGGGGGGTGGGTAGTATTTGGATCAGAATTTTGTGGTTCAGGCTCATCTCTTCTTTATGTGTTTGTGTGATTGTGTGTTAATGATTGTGTTTATTTGTGCTGATACATGCAATTGTGTGTGTATTTAGAAATGTGAAGGAGGGAAGTCAGGAGACAACAGGGCCGGTCTTGTATTTTTTGCCAAATCAGAGTTTCCTTTCAATTTAAAGGCTCTGCAAATGCCACTTGGGTGCATTTTAAAACAAATTTTTCTGCCTGCCAAACTCAGAAGAAGGAAAATCTCTAGCCAGTGGATTAGGAGCTAGAGTCAACCTTGTAATTTATCAGCTGCAACTACAAATCAGGCCAGTGTCTGAGAGCTGAGGAAAAAGAGGTTAAATAGTGAGACAGTTGCCTTCTGACATTTTAACACTGTGCTTCAAAGCTGTTGTGCTATCAAGATTAACTGAATTTTCTCTTAATGGTAAACGTACTGGGCCAAATTAATCTGTGGGGTAACTCCAGTTAAAGCCAATGGAGCGTCACAAGGGCAGAATTTGGCCAGTTACGCATAAGCCCATTTTCCTTTCATTTACAGAGTTCGGACTTGCAAAGCTTTCAGTCAAGGATAAAACACTGTATTTGTTTCTTTCCATTTGAATGGTTGTGGGGGAAGAAATTAAATTGTTGCAGCTTTTCTTGGTACGTGGCTTCACATATTCAATTGCCTGATGTAACTTTTTATTCTCAGATGTCTAGATGGTTAAAGTCTTAAAAATGACCTTGGCAAATGATTTCTCTCACTTCCTTTGCTTGTTCCGAATGTGAATAATCCCAATTATTTCAGTGCTGGTGGTTTGTTTTTATTTTGGATTTCCTTGACCCTAAGAGGCTTGCAATAGCAGCTTTTATCTTAAAATGTTTAAACTTGATAGAGTCACAATAAGCTTGTATCTGTCTGGCTATCTAGATACCTATCTATCTGAGTACTTATATGACCGTTATTTCCATAAGCTCTGAATGCTCCACAATCATTACTGGATTTTATCCTCACAACCCCGCTGTGTGGTACAAAAGTATTATGCACATTTTACAGTTGGGAAACTGAGGCATGGATTAAGTGATTTGCCCACAGTCTTACTGGAAGGCTGCGGCTGAGCCAGGAATTAAACCTGCATCTCCTGGGTCCTAGTATAGTGCCCTGGCCGCTAGATCATCCTACTTTTCATCATCAATAACATCATCACCATGTTATTTGAGCAATTGCAAAACCAAGGCAAGCAATGGATGGTGGTGGAGCCTTGGTGCATGGGGTTCTGTGACCCTGCAAAAGTTCCGCAGCACTATCTGCAGTGGGGCACGCTCTGTGACAGAGCTTGGCAGCAGCATCACCGGTTCTTTCAGGCGATTCTGCCAAGCTGGCAAATACACTGCAGTGTGCAGGCCCAGTGTCAGATAATGCCAGTTCTTTGCCTTGTTAGCTTTTACGAAAACTCTTGAACATTTTAAAGGAGACATTTTTCTAATGACACATCTGTGTGTAAGTTACATTGTACTATTGGATATGCACAGTAAAGTAGTGATTAAGGGAAATCGTCCATTTCTGTCTCTTTTTTCCCCATTACAAAGTTGTTAAAGGTAGTAGGGCTTGACAGCATAGCATAAAGGAAAGGCAGTGCATTCCAGGGGATAGGATACTAGGCTGAGTTAGGAGACCCAAGCTCTATTTTCACCCAGCTCCTCCATTATCTTGCTGTGTGACCTTGGGCAAGTCAATTAATCTCTGTGTCTTATTTTCACAGCTGTAAAATGGGGATAATGACACTTACCCATCTTCATGAAGCACTTTGAAGTCGCTGGTGCTGAATGAGAGGCAAGATATTGGGGGGTATTATTGACAACCTGCTCACAACATAGGTCCTAGGCTTTTCTTGCTTCCAGCTCTCACATGTTGCTCTTGAAGAGTGCTGGGCCATCACAGAGTGTTTATGGGATAGGAAGACTACACATTGCTTCTCTCCCTTAAGCAGCCACTAGCCTCACATACAGCCTGACAGAGGAAATTCTGTCTGCATGAAGGCACCTGACACTGTAGCTACTGTACATGGATAGACAGGACAGAAGTAGATTTAAAGGGGAAACCGTTGCCCCAAATGAAATGGGAGGGTATAAAATATCCTAATTGCTCTCCTCCTTGAGTTATAATCTTAAAGTCCTGCCTTGGGGAAGGGAGAGACTTCCCTTTAGCAAAAAACTTGGTCTGTCCAGAAAAAGAGGAATGGCAAAAAGAAGCTTTCCTAAAAGACTGAAGCTTCCTCATTCTGTAATTTGTGAAATCTTGCTCAGTCTACATCATTTCTCTGTGTGTGTGTGATGGAGAGCAAGCTAATTCCCATGAAGTGAAGACTTTTAATAGGAGATCTAATTAAGTAGAAATGAAGATTAATAGAACTGTATGTATTTATTTAGACTTTGAGCGCCCTCTACTGGTGAACATTCAAACTGGAGTTTAACACAAGCACAAACTGGGGGATATTTTTTTTTAATCAAATTCTGTGTTTGTTCTATATTTTAGATGAATTAATGCAATTTAATCAGAATTTTTCATAAGAAAATAAATTTTAGATAAAATAGAATAATGATAATTTGATGTTGGAAAACAATAAAGGTGTGTGTTACACTGTTCGTTGTATGAAAGATAAATGTCTTATCTTACCCATGAAATGACAGAGTTTTCAACCCCTAAAGCAGGGCTATTAAAGATGAGTTCCTATCCTCCTTGTAGCTGAAAGTCTTTGCTTTTGTTTGTTATATCATTCATTGGCAGGGGGATGGGCCGGATTATGAACTATTTTTTCCATCACTGGTTTTATTATCGTAACTTTCAAAGAGATGGCCTTCTCCTAGGTTTGCCTGTTGGACCTATTGAATCTGTCTCCCCTGTTAATGAGGCATTATTTTGAGCTGTGATTCTCATGTTTTCCAAGCCTCTGGTTCTAAGAGTCTGAACCGCTTCAAAAGGGCCCCAAACAATCAATCTCAGTCTGTGCCGGTGATTACGTTTGGGAAGTAGGAATCCTTCGGGAGTGGTGTTAAACTTTGTTTTTTATTCAGAGGGGAAATAACCTATGGCATATCTCTAAGTTTTGATGCTGTGCCCATCACTATAGAATCTTTGCACCTTCCAAAGAGAAAGTAACCAGAGTAATGTTTTTGCAGACAGGTCTCAGGGAAAAGATGTGATTTTGTTTAAAAAAACGTTTAATGTCTTACGTTTGGTGCAAAGTGTTTCATTCCAAAGGGAAAATAATTGGCTCTTCTAAAAGGTCTTTATGAACCTTTATAGAAGACATTCTTGTCAGAGAGGCTTCAGCAGGATGCAGCGATGGGGATGAGACTCATGAAGATAGGAAAAGCAGGAGTACAGTCATTTGCTCTCGAGACCAGCGGAGACTGGGAGCACCGTGAAGGAAGAAGGGAACGGTTAGGTTTTTACCTGGCTATGACGGAAGCACCTGAGTGGGCAGCAGTTCAACTAAAGTCAACTGTTCTTGGCTAACGGTTGCTGCCATGCTATGGACCTAATGCAGAGGAGGTTGAAGGATGTTGGGTCCCATGAAAAAAATAGTGTTTCTCAGTGTGAAGGCAGATTCAGCCTGTCATGGTGCTGAGTTCAAAAGTCTCAGACACTGGCTGCTAGACTCTGGAATCTGGTTCCTGACTCTTTCACCAGCCTAGGAGAGTCTCCCCATGAAAAGAGAGTCAGTGGTTGTGTAAGCCTGGAGAGGCCTTGTGTAATGACAGGGAGCGGGAAGAAGGCAACCTTTCTGGCATACGGGTCACGCAGTGCTTACAAATTGAGGTTGTAGGCCAGCCACAACTGTGCTGGAACTACTGTTGTCTTTTGCTTCCCAGAGCTGTGTGCTGACTCTGTGCTTGCTTGTCTATTGCAGCTCTTCTCCTGCTGCCATTCCTTTGCCCTGTGGAACACTTCTCCATTTCAGTTTTGTGTTGCAGCTATCTGCAGGAACTGGAGAAAATAGATCTAATTGTGTTCTCAGCTATTACACTGGTGTATGGTTGTGTCCTGAGCTGCTTCTTCTAGAACACTTGCTGCATCTATCTATCTATCTATCTATCTATCTATCTATCTATCTATCTAATCTATCTATCTATCGTAGCTGCTTTATAAATACCTGTAGTATCTAAAGGCTGTTAAGAGGACCACATGGAACCTTCCTGCAGTGTCCAGGCTATGCTAGGTCTGCTGCAATGCTGCATGCAGTACCTAGGATGTTGTTTAGCTACACAGTGGGTGTTGCCCTCCCACCCAATAAAAGACTGTAAATATAAATTAAAGTTGATTTTGCCCTTTTCAATGAAATCTCTGAAAACAGAATTAATATTGGCCAAAAAGTAACTAACTTTAAATGGGGTGTCTGAAAAACCTTCATCCTTTTGGAATTGGAATCTAAAGCTGGAGGCTAATATGTCCATGGAAAAAAGTGTGTGTCAAAGCGGAAATAAATGGAATAACTTAAAAAAATTGGGGTGCCTTTTTTGAACTTCCTTGGGAAATGATACAAAGAGCAAAATGTTCTCAGCATCAGCAGGAACTCTAATGCCCGAGGGTCATTGTGTTGCATTCTTGATGGTATAAAACAGGGGTCGGCAACCTTTCAGAAGTGGTGTGCCGAGTCTTCATTTATTCACTCTAATTTAAGGTTTCGCGTGCCAGTAATACATTGTAACGTTTTTAGAAGGTCTCTTTCTATAAGTCTATACTATATAACTAAACTATTGTTGTATGTAAAGTAAATAAGGTTTTTAAAATGTTTAAGAAGCTTCATTTAAAATTAAATTAAAATGCAGAGCCCCCCGGACCGGTGGCCAGGACCCGGGCAGTGTGAGTGCCACTGAAAATCAGCTCACGTGCTGCCTTTGGCATGCTTGCCATAGGTTGCCTACCCCTGGTGTAAAACAAACTAGCTGAGGGTCTGCTTTTGCAAGGACCCATGTCCTCAGCTCATGTCATGAGCTTCATTGAAAACTGAGGGTGCTCAGCACCTCCTAAGACCTTCAGCACCTCACAAGATTTTGTATGCTGTGGAAAATAAACAAGGATGTATGTCCAGTTTTGTAAAAAGCAATGTTGGTGTGAGTGCTCATGAAAGGTGCCAGATTGACATTGCTGGACCGTGAAGTGCTCTATTTATTCACGAACATGTATTGGCAGCACGAGCTCCCCCATGTCATCCCATCAATGTTTCTCAAACATGCTTTGGAGAGAAACAAAGGTGAGAATAGTTCATTGTCCATTAAATCCTGATCTCTCTGATAAGAGTAGTGATAGTGGTGCCACTTGTGATGGTGTTGTTTTATGTAGATTTCTGTCCAGTGGCAAGAGGACTGCAATCACTACCCTCATTTCACACAAGCCAGTAAACAGATCACAGATGTCAAAAAGTTCCAGTTGCTGGTGTAATATTTTAACACCAGGTATTGTTTTCTGTTTGACCAGCATGGATATAAGCGATAGGTAGCAGCTGCACCTGAGATTGATATTTAATCAAAGAAAGACTTTGGCAGAGAGATCAGATTATACTGGTGAAGTTCACATCAGAACTGACAAAACTATACTCCTCCTAGCATTTTACCTTTTCCACAGACAGTACCAGAATTACAATCAACACTGGAAAATAATGAAGAAAGTTAATTCCACTTTCTAGACCTCAAGTCTTAGCTTAAGTTTTGGATGAAGATTTGAGAAAGGATCTTATTTATCTGAACTGTTTCCTCCATTTCTAGTCACCTCTAGTGACTAATAGGGGTTTCTTGATCGTTGCCAGTGGTCATCTTCTATTCCACAGATGTGCATCTCTGTGTGTGAGACAAGGTTTGGTCTGGATGACACTCATGAATGGAATATGCATGTGTCTGGAGTGACTCTGCTGGCATTGATGTAGAGTCTCTCATTCCCTTATCTGTTGTTGCTATTACTTCATATTTTATAACAGTGCATATAGGCCTCAACTGACATCAAAGCTGTGTTTTGCTTGGCACTGTACACACATATAGCAAGAGACAGTCTCTGTCCTCAGGAGCTTACAGTCTACATAGACAAGAAAAACGAGGAGGGGGCTGAGAGAAAGGAAGTATTATTAACTGTATTTTACAGATGGAGAACTGAGACCCAGAGAGATTACATAGCCTGCCAAATGTCACACAAGAAGTCTGTGACATGCACCATGAACCCCAGTTCAATGCCTTAACCACAGATGCTCCACCGTGTTCATTTAAAAGCCCAGTTTTCATCACTTAGTTCTGCACTGACTGGTATCTGGGATGTCACAGATATTCCACGTATATCTTTGTTACCACAAAGTGTCCATTTCCACAATATACAATCACAAGTCTACCCTGGGCTGCAAATGCTTCCTGACTTCAGGCTGCTTTTTGTCAGTTCACAGATGGATGGTTTGCTATAACAACATGGTTGTGGCTATCAATGCAGGCAATGGTCCCATATGTTTCTCATACTAACATTCTTAGGGGGGTTTTGCCTTTCTCACAGATGTATTGGTAAGTCTGCTGTTTGCTTAGGTTTGAATAATTGAGGTTGTACGGATAGTAAAGACCTTGATCATTTGCCCATTAGCATCAGTGCCAGGTAAACCAATTTCTTTATTGGCTTTACAAAAGAGGGTGTTTATTGGTGTAGTTCTAAGATCCAGCAGGACTAGATGCATATCCTTATTAGCATATTTAGCGGGGTTATTTTTTTATTTCTGAATGGTTTTCTCAGTCCTCCCATTACTCTGTGAATATATTGGTGAACTGGGGGCTATTGTCAGTAATCTGAATCCCTGGTATTCTATGCCTTGCACACACTGTGATTCAGTATTGATAACCATCAACATTTTACAACTTGTTTATTAGTTTTGGCCTTCTCGTGGATTTTAGAGTAGGAATCAAGTAACATCAAATAGATTTCTAGGTCAAATTCTCTCTAGCCTTTCCCATAGTCTCTCTGGGATTTCATGAGCCCGATCAGCACTTTCACTTGAGTTCTTTGGAAGCTATTGTGTCTGTTAGCTAAGTATGTACAACAGGCCAAAACAAAAAATCTTTCTTGCCCTTTGCTAACATTTTTCAGTACATAGATGAGGACTGGGTTTTGTTGAACATTTTTACTCAGTTCTGCTGAAACAAGCAGACTTTTTCCTTCTAGCAATACATTGTCTTTTCGCTAATTCCTTCCTCAGATGGCCACCTTTGGGGATGTGACTGCTGGTTTCAGTTTATGCAAAATTAGGGGGAGGGCATATCTGTGGGGTTTGGTTTTTTTCTGATTTTGAGATAGAAATAGGAAAGTGCTCCACTTTCAGCTGGTGTTGGACTGTTTATTACCTATTAAGAGTATGACTAGTTCCTAACCCAAATTACATTCCACACTGAGATCACACATTCCGTTCTAAGTGATGCTATAGATAAAAGGATTTTTAAACAAACTTTCAAGAGATATGTGATGTATTTATATAAATTAAAAGTGTACATATAAATTAGTGAAACTTCAAACAACCAAGTACAGTTCTTCTTTTAAATATGGGTATAATATCTCTCTCTTGCTTAGGGATTGGGAAAGTGGTTTCAGTCTTGTAGGGAGATCTCGGTATAGAAGCAACTGACTGCCCTTCCTGCATTAAGCATGCACATAGGCCTTTGAAAGAGATATACAGACAATGCAACTGGCTTAATTAAATCATAATATACCTCTACCCCGATATAACGCGGCCCGATATAACACGAATTCAGATATAACGTGGTAAAGCAGTGCTTCCGAGGGGGCGGGGCTGCACATTCCGGTGGAGCAAAGCAAGTTCGATATAACGCGGTTTCACCTATAATGCGGTAAGATTTTTTGGCTCCCGAGGACAGCGTTATATCGAGGTAGAGGTATAGTTGAAAATGGTGATCAGCATTTGTAGTGGCTCAAATGTTTGTTTATTTGTGTCTTCCTTATGCTACACAATGTCACTTACACTTTCCAGTACTTTCATTAGGGCACAGGACTTGACTGTACAAAGTACTGAGCACTCTGATCTAATCCAACATTTGGCCTGATCCAACTTTAAGTAGTTGAATAATCCATTAAAGTCAATTGAGTAACTCATGGTTATTCAGCTGGGCACATGCTTAAGTGCTTTGCTGGATTCAGCCAGACTGCTCAGGATTTTTCAAGCCCTTATTAGACATAGACCGATTTGGAATGAATTTTGTCACATAATCCCCATATAGCTGTAGATCTAGGCTATGTTCTGGAGTGAACAGTCCAACTCATAGACTCATAGACTCATAGATTCTAAGGTCAGAAGGGACCATTATGATCATCTAGTCTGACCTCCCGCATGATGCAGGCCACAAAAGCTGACCCACCCACTCCCGGAAGAATTCTCTCCCTTGACTCAGCTGTTGAAGTCCCCAAATCAAAATTTAAAGACTTCAAATCGCTGAGAATCCTCCAGCAAGCGACCCCTGCCCCATGCTGCGGAGGAAGGCAAAAAACCTCCATGGCCTCTGCCAATCTACCCTGAAGGAAAATTCCTTCCCGACCCCAAATATGGTGATCAGCTGAACCCCGAGCATGCGGGCAAGATTCTCCAGCCAGACCCTCTGGAAAAAGTTCTCTGTAGTAACTTTTAATATCCCATCATTGACCATTGTTGCTAATTACCAGCGATGGCACGTTATTGACCTATTGACTAAAATCACTTTATCCCATCAAACCATCCCCTCCATAAACGTATCAAGCTTCATCTTAAAGCCAGAGAGGTCTTTTACCCCCACTGTTTCCCTCGGAAGGCTGTTCCAAAACTTCACCCCTCTGATGGTTAGAAACCTCCGTCTAATTTCAAGCCTAAACTTCCCGACGGCCAGTTTATATCCATTTGTTCTCATGTGCACATTAGTACTGAGCTGAAATAATTCCTCTCCTTCCCTGGTATTTATCCCTCTGATATATTTAAAGAGAGCAATCATATCCCCCCAATATTCTTTTGGTTAAGCTAAACAAACCGAGCTCCTCGAGTCTCCTTTCATATGACAGATTTTCCATTCCTCGGATCATCCTAGTGGCCCTTCTCTGTACCCGTTCCAGTTTGATTTCATCCGTTTTAAACATGGGAGACCAGAACTGCACACAGTACTCCAAATGAGGTCTCACCAGTGCTCTGTATAACGGAACCAGTACCTCCTTATCCCTACTACAAATACCTCGCCTAATGCATCCCAAGACCGCATTAGCTTTTTTCACGGCCACGTCACATTGCCGACTCATGGTCATCTTGCGATCAACCAGGACTCGGAGGTCCTTCTCCTCTTCCATTACTTCCATCTGATGTGTCCCTAGCTTATAACTAAAATTCTTGTTATTAATCCCTAAATGCATAACCTTACACTTCTCACTATTAAATTTCATCCTATTACTATTACTCCAGTTTACAAGGTCATCCAAATCTCCCTGCAGGATATCCCGATCCTTCTCCGAATTGGCAATACCTCCCAACTTTGTGTCATCCGCAAACTTTATCAGCCCACTCCTACATTTGGTTCCGAGGTCAGTAATGAATAGATTAAATAAAATCGGACCCAAAACCGAACCTTGAGGAACTCCACTAGTAACCTCCCTCCAACCTGACAGTTCACCTTTTAGTATGACCCGCTGCAGTCTCCCCTTTAACCAGTTCTTTATCCACCTCTGGATTTTCATATCGATCCCCATCTTTTCCAATTTGACCAATAATTCCTCATGCGGTACCGTATCAAATGCTTTACTGAAATCGAGGTATATTAGATCCATCGCATTTCCTTTATCTAAAAAAATCTGTTACTTTCTCAAAAAAGGAGATCAGGTTGGTTTGGCACGATCTACCTTTCATAAAACCATGTTGTAATTTGTCCCAATTGGCATTGTCCTCAAGGTCCTTAACTACTTTCTTCTTCAAAACTGCTGCTTTCCATTTGTTTGAATCAGTGATTAATCTGTCTTTGCCCAATTTCCCATCCAATATAGATTACTTCTGTTATACCAAATGTTTACTTCTTTAAGTTTAATATTGGGTATCTTTCTCCTGCTTTCGGTAAAACTTGTCTGTGTCTTTTATTGTGTTCCTTAGGTCCCTCATCTAAATGAAATCATCAGCCATTATAAATTTAGCACTGTTTAATAACTTAAAGATCTGTGGAATTATTCTTTAAAATGCCTTGGGAGCAGGACTAATATTTGCTGAAGTCATCAGACTTGACTTGCAAAACATGATTGTTTCTGAGAGCTCAGCGGCCACATCTTCAACAGGTTTCATCCGATGTTTATGTTTTATAGCTATATCTAAATCATGTGGATCAATACATATCTGTGCTGTGCTTGGCTTTTCAGTGACAACCACAGTATAAACATGTTTGTATGTTGTTCTGCCTCTTCAGTAACTCCTAACTTTTCTGTACAACATGCTGGCCAAATGTGTGAGTGTGTTCCTTTAGTGGCTGGACCACATAAAGAGGTTTAGGAATCTGCTACTGTCTTTGGAACTAGCCTCTATCTGCACTCTCAAGTTTAATTTTTACTTTAGCTGTTAGAGCAAATGGAATTTTTCTTGGTGGATGCATCATCAGAGTAACAGATTTCTCTCTCTCTTGATGTGGTATTCTCTGTTCGGATACATTAGGTTTGGAGACATCTGAGAATTATTCTGGCTTGTCTCCTCTGTAAGTGATCCTATGACAATTATAGCAAACATCTTTGTAACTAACTTCATAATTGGGCAAGTTTTTTGTCCTAATACCAGTGGTACAACTGTATATACAACTTAGAAAGTCATTAAGTGTTACTGGGTTGATTCACCACTGCACTATTCTACTTTTACCCCAGTGTGGAGTTATATCAATGGACAGCTTGAGTAATGTGGTGAATTAAACCCACTGGGCCAAATCATGGCCCATTAATGTCAAAGCAAAACGTCTGTTGACTTCAGGGATCAGAGTTTGACCCATTGTTTTTAAAGCAGTTGTGATACAATAGCTACTTGTAATAGTATTTTATGTACGAATATGAAAAATCCCACTTTGCTTTAGCTTTCTGAACACTTCCATAGATGCAGTATTATAGCTTATCCTTTGGAATAGCCGTGTATTTGCTGTTATTAAATTATATCCAATTCAAAGGATACAGCTCAGCTATTACTGTTTATTTGTATCTATTTCCCAGTCCCAAACACTGTGCCCTGCATTCACTGTACCTCCAAAGAGATCTGGCTTACTGCTGTGCTGTTATCCAAGCATGTAGAGACTCTTGTGGTTTTAACTGTGTGATATACCTTTGGGAAGATGTTTTTTTCTTTTGACTTTATGGCATATTTGACCAAATGCTGGGCAATTACTAACTTTCACAGTCTCAACTCCACCTTTTGCATAGAAACTTTGCCTGTCAGCACTCCTATTTTGATTGCTTTTTTGGTTTCCTTGATTTCTAGTTTTTGCCAGGAATGATGTCACGTGGACTAGCCCATTCTGTATTGGGTCACTTGGCACCCTGGGGCCAGATCCTCAGCTGGTGTAAATCATTGTAGCCCCATTGCTTTCAGTGGAGCTGTCCCAGATCTGTATTTCACCCGCTCTCCAAATGGATATGGTCAGGGCTAAATCAGCCTCCCATAACACTCTGAATATCACTGGGTCATTTTATATGCCACATATGAGCCTTTATTTTACTAATCTGTGTGTTTTAGGAATTTATAAAGTGTCAAGACTTTCATGTAGCAGAGTCACATGGCTCCCTCAAATTCAGGTTTGAACTCCAAGTTTTAAGTGAGTAACATATGAATCAACTGTTTCACATTGTCCTTGATTGTGAATGAAAAACAAATGTCTCTCATAAGTAACATATTTTCAGGGGTTACAGTACCTCTCAGATTTATTCAAAGTCTCTGCCAAATGCCCTTTTTTCTTCCTTCTGCCATGCAAAAGTATTATATACCTGCAATGGTGTTGAGCCGCCATGTGGAGAAATGTCATCACCTTCACTGTAGGAGTTATCTCTGCAATGGAAAATATCTAAACTGTTGCTGTAAGGACTTGCCATTTTTCTTCTTCAAGGTTTCTTTGCCAATACATTGGACTTGAACTGAAATTAAGAGCTCCATCTTTGGTATTATAATGTTCTGGCATTACAATAAACATTCTGGCACTTGTATTTAATGCATACTCACCTCAGACAGAGTCTACTTGGCCTTCTGGAAACATCTAGTGCACACTGGGCATAGTCATAGTTTTAACACTGGAATAGTCATTCCCATAACGTCTTTTAATGACACCATCATTTCCATTCTGGTAGCATGGACTTCTGGTGCATGTACTTACAGGAGGGACACTTTCCACATTTAAAACATAAAGCAAACTTTAAGATTCAATGGATGTTAGAGATTTGTATGCATTTTGGGTATTAGTGTAATACAAATTAAAAATAAAATACTCATTGGACTCCGTCCTCTGGTCTATCTAAGTTCTGCTTGGTGCAAGACTCTGGAGGGAGCAAAGCTGGCTGCACACCCATACTGCACCCAGTTCAGCCCCTGGGGCAAGTTAAACTAGCATCACAACTGCTCTAACCTGCGCTGGCTTCAGTAGCCTCCAAGGAGTCTTTCTGGCATGGGAGGATCTCCAGTTCTTTGGCTGTCAGTGATGCTCTCACCCCACGGGAATCCTTGGGTATCTAGATAAGCCATATTTGTAGTTGCCTTGTGCTAGCAGATTGATTTAAAAACCAACCACAGTGAGGGCCAGGCTCTGACCCTTGTGGTAAGGCAACTCCTTCGTCTCACCAGATTTAGTGCTTCCCCCTCTGGCGATTGCGGGCCTGAGTTAATCAGCCCCACCCATAGCAGGGTTTGCCTTCCCCCTTCTGCGCTCCCTTGGTCGTACTATCAGGTAGGCCTGAAGGTTGGCCTAAGGGTTGATCCTCCTCCCAACAAAAGGAAACCGTCTCATAAACAAAACAAAACAAAAAAAATCCAGGGGGATACCTTTTGCTGCCTCCTCCCTGGTGCAGGGTGTTGCCCGGTTGATTGCCCTGGGGTGTCAGTCATTCCCCCAGCAGGCCTCAGGTCTGGCAGTTTCCCCTATGGGAAGAAGCCCAGCTTCCCACCCTGGAGAAGCTTATTTCCCTATTGCCACTAGCCTGGCAGCAGCTTGTCTCTCTCTCTCCTTTTCTCTCATCAGAGGAGGGTTTTTAAAGGCCTCAGGCAGGCCTTAATTGGAATCAGGTGTCCCTCATTGACCTGAGGAAACCCCTTTCTCAGCTAGTAGGGAAGAGGGCTTTTAACATTCTGGGGCTAATGTATCTGCCTTTGCTCACAGTACACAGCTTGGTTATGCTACAGCAGAGCAGACCTAGTCCAGTAGGTGGCTGGCTTGGCAGGTCTCAGCGCTGAGACAGCGGGCGGGGGAATGACTCTGCTGTGGGGTCCTAAGGCAGGGATGGAAGAGCCAGAGCCAGGTGCGGGCTCCTCCCAGTGGCGCTTCACCTGGGAGGAGATCACGCTCCACGTAGGCCAGGGGCACCCACAGCAGGAGCGGTGGCTGGTGATCGACAGAAAGGCCTATGACGTTAGCCATTCTACCAGGGCAGGACACCACGGAGTTTTTATGAGGGTTGGTCTGTGACTGAAAATGCAGCTGCATCTTACAGCCTCCAGTACCACTGAAATCATTGGGCTACATTATGGCTGGGTTGCATTTAAATTCTTTGCATTACTGCTATTTTCTTCATATAAAAGTTAAAGTTTCAAAAGAGCACCCAGGACCAGTCAGAAGTGTTAATTTTTCATAGAAAAGTTATAAGTAGCAGTTTCTGAAATCTGTAAATGCCAAATATAAAACAGCATCTTTAAAAAACAACAATAAACAAAGTTGTCCTATGAGAAGGAGGTGCCGAACAGTAATGAATGTTCTTAGCATAGATTGTTAAGATGTTCTTAAGAGTCCCTGAATACGCAGCATGAGAGACTGAGATGCAAAGCTTTTCTTCTACCAATGTAACGTGCAGTCATGTTCTGTATACATGCGCCTAATGAACTTCTTCAGGGTTCTCTTGACCCATCTTCCTTCACTATAATAGTGGGCATCTATGTCCCATTTCAGTGCTGGCATTTGTGGGTTCTGTTTGAACCCACAATATAGCCATTTTATTCCTGGGCTATACATTCCACCTATAGCAGAAAGCGTAAATTGGAGCTGCTTTGATCTGGTTTTTTTACGAACCCTACACTAATGCTGCTCCTCTGTGTGTACAAATGGGGGGAAACTGCTGTGCTGCTTCTGTCATTCTGCCCCATTTCACCTGTCTTCACCTGTTCCTGAGCGCACAATATCTGAAGTGCCATATGGTGTGGTAGGGGGACAATCCAGCCACAGCCTTTTCAATTCCCTTTGTTCCATTTTGCACCTGACTGAATCAATATATGCATGTCTGCACACCAACAATTAATATATGCTCTGCTGCACACCAACACCTCAGGGAATGACCAGCCCCCAGGAGTCCTGACTCCCAGCTTCCTGCCGTAACCACCAAACCACACATTGAAATGTTCATGTTCATACTTGGTGTATTAATTGGACTTTGAAAAACAACTTTACACTCAAGAAATGGTAGGCAAAAGAGAGAGGTCAAATAGAGCCTAGAAAAGTGGACAGTGTTCTTTTCTTTAAAATTTCATGGAACAAGTTGGATGCACCTGTACACAGTGGGGAAACACTGAATATTTTCAAACTCTGTTGTAAATGGAAAATTCACTTGTCTATAGTAGTAGACATAACAGTTCAAATAAAAGAAGATTCCCTCCACGTTTCATGCAAACATGAATCTGACTTCAATTGAATTTGTTTTGAAATTCAAAATAGTTTATTTAATTTTTATACCCATTATTTTTCCATATGTCGCTTCATTATCGGCTTCTGACAGCAGAAGTGCCACGTACTGAGAAATGTTACTCTCATACTTGAGCATAGGACCGCAGGCTTCATCAGTGGTGTACCTCTGCCAGATCAAGGGTGGAGATTATAGTGTTGACTGTGCTCACAGGTGGAGAATCATGGGTCTTAGTCTTCCAAAAGTAGACACAGCTTTGGGTGGTGGCAGTGTGCTGGCCTTCTAAATGGTCCCTAATGTGAACAAGAGATTGACTTCATCAATCCCTGACTGCACGGTGATAAAAATGCCTGAGTCTTGTGGGGTAGACTGTAGCATAGACAGAACTGTTCACTGTGCAGGATATGGGATGGAACCGGCAGATGAAGTTCACTGCATTGAAAGCAGCCTTTTCCTTTTTTTATTTGAATGATATTTTTAAGCTTTAAAATGGTTACATTGTCAAATAAATATATAAACCCATGTAACCCACAATAGACAATGGATCTCTAAACAGGGGGAAAGTGGTACATTGCTACAAGCACTCATGCTATTATGGATTTGTTGCATTTCTTGCTAAGGTAAATATATGATGCTTAATTTATAGAGAAATGAAAATAACCCAGACAAAGAAAGAAAGAAGGAAAAAGAAAGAAAGAGAAAAATGTAACACACAAAATCACTGTCCCCCCAGAAATAACATTTTGGAGTCTGAGAAAAAAAAATATGATGATTTCACAAGTAATCAAAAGAACTGTGATTTTTCTTATTGACTCTCTTTCCCCCCTCCCCCCATACTGTTTAATATTGTTACTGGGCACGGGGTCATTCTTCTGTGGATCCAGATACCTTGGATCCAAAAACTTCTGAACATTGGGGAAATTTGAAATCTGATCCAAGTTTGAGAATGACCCCTATCTTTACAATGGCCTGAACCACAAAACCCAGATCCACACACCATGGAAGTTTGGCTGGTCCAAAATCCAGATCCAGATCCAAATTTTATGAGCTTGAGCCCATCTCTAACTGTTACAGTTACACTCTATTATCAACACAGTCCTACCTGTGGGAGCCAACTACTTGGAGCATCATTAAATGGAAAGAGGTACTGTTATAACAAAGGTCATTACCTATAACAGGGTGTTAATATTGCTAGAGGTAAATAATTATTATTCATCAGATGGAATATTCTAAAGGAGGTTGGAGTGTGTGTGTGAGTATGAATATTCATCTTTTAGTTGATGACTTATATCAAGCTGCTGTTCTTAGTGAATACTTTATATGGTGCATTAGCTTGATACCAGGCAAAGAAAGTGGTTAACTTTTTATATCTCTGCACTTCCGTGTGTCTGTGCAATGTGCTCATTGGTGAATTGTCCTCCTGTCATGGAAAGACCATTGATTTTCTTCCCATGTTCTTTAACTGTAATCACATGTGGCCAAATCAATCCGCTGCAGTGCAACTGTTTTTTCCTATTTACACATGTTACTAAGAAACATCAGCCAAGGATATGTTATTACAAATTTGGGAATGATCCCATTCTTGGCACAGGACCAAGCCAAACATTATATTTCATTTAAAATAGCAAAATATGATAGAGTCAGTAGTTATAATTATGATTGGCAAGCGGAGGTGGTGTGGTACCACGAAATGTAAAGAAGGGAAATTCAAATAAGACTAATAATAATAATTAATAGGCATAGTCATTAAGTCCATCACAGGAACTATGGGATAGAAATATTGTTCTGTCTCATGAACAGTTTGGCCATGAAAGGGGCAAGAAAACAAACTGAAGGGAGGTTGATTAACTGATCAAGGCAATTTGGTATGATACCAAATTTAACTCTGAGAGTTGTTAATGTGCTCCATTTTCTTATATTTAATAATTTTTAAATATTCTGTAACTAGAAAAAAGGAAGAAAACAGATGAAAATGTGAGCTACAACACTTCAATAGAGTTGGAGCTAAAAATGAAGAAACACTAATACACTAAACACTAATACTTGTAAAGGGGATGAAAAAGAAGTTTGTCTGAAAGAGTAACACAAAAAGCGCTCCCTTTGTTAGACCAGAAGTGTCAGAACAAATTCCTTAGCTTTTTTCTTCTCCTGTTTGCATTTATATAAAAAAATATGTTGTTTTGATAGCATCTTGTTAACACATATGAGCCAAAATGTTCTTGCAACAAAATTATCCTGTCTGTGTGGTTATTTTCTGAAGAGGACAATAATTCAAAAATAACCATTTTCCAGTCTTTATAGTGGTTACTCCATTGTGGACTCTGAGAATACTGGCATCACACACACTGATTGCACTGGAGTAGAATTTGGAGCACACATTTTTGTCGCGCCCACTGGCACTGCTCTGCTTGAGGGTTTGTCAGTGTTTCAAGTGCAAACCACTCCTTGCAGAGATTTATAGCTAGGCCATAAAGATCCCTCCGAGCTAAAATTTGTGCTTCTTTTAAGTTTTATGACACACACAAAAAATAGAGGGTTTTTTTTTTTTCATGGGATATATTTCATCGTTATGCATAAGGATTTATGCACATAAATCCCACTGCTGCTTGGGAGAGGTAGACATCTAATTTGTGGCATACACTGACATGGGAAAATAGGGCCAGATCCTCAGCTAGTGTATGGGGGCGTAGTCAATAAAACTATGCTCATTTAAAGGACCTGGAGATTTGGCCCACTGTAAACAACCATTTTTTAGTGGCAGTAGCTGGATTTTTTTTTATTGCTGCTGTTTTCTTCAGTATCGTATAATTTCAGTATATTTCGAACATTGAAAATTGGGGACCATCATAAGTTGTACCTTTTGTGTACAATATAAAAGGGTAGTTAAAACAGGGCAGTGTCAATTTAAAATTGACATCAAGGTCTAAAATGATCTTTTCTCCACCAGAAGAATTTGCCTGAATCCAACCTTATTTAGCCTAAGAGTACACAGTGGACTCACAATTTATGTGAAGCGGTGAATAAAGCAATAGCAGAAAGATACCAGGCCCAGGAATATCCACAGTCTTCTTGCCCAGGACAATCTCTGCTCTCCTCCCAGGTGGACCAACAATCTGTGTTTCATGGGCCAGATCCAAAAGCGGTGTTTCACTTGGTGGACATTGTCATGGAGCTGGCTGTTCCAGAGGTATGGGGACTATTGCAGGAAAATTCCACTTCTTCACTGCACCTGCCTCAAATGCCTCATGACTGCTTCAGAAAGTCAGTGTGGCCTGGAGGATAGCGCATTGGATCAAGATTCAGCAGCCTGAGCTCTATTCCTGGCACTGGTCTGCTTGATGACACTGAGCAAGTCACTTCAGCTCTATGTGCCCCAGTTTTCCCATCTGTGAAATGGGGACAATGATACTGCCCTCCTTTGTAAGGTGCTTTGCCATCTACTGATGAAAAATGCTATATTAGAGTTACCTGTTATTTTTGTGCAAGTCTTTTGTTTGCAAGCAAGGAGCAAATGAGTGTCACCCATATGGGAATGTGAACTCTTCCCCCACATTTCCCAGGGACTCCAGGAAGGCCTTTCAAAATTGTCCAGAATCCATGCCTTCAGCTAGTTGTAGTGGGGACTGTGGACTAGAAACCTAAGGGGCATTTCAGCGGAAAAGGTTTAGAATGTAGTAAACGTGGACATATTGCTGAAATGCAAACCAAATAGTAAGGCTGCTATAGACCCATTGTAGTTTTTGTACTAACACCAGTGCTATCCCACCAATCAGTGGTCCAATTGTCTAGTGTTGATGCAGCCACATTGTATTTATTAGCAATTCCCTGGCCAGTAACTAGAGCTATGTGAAATAGTGTCAATGAAACCCCAAACCACCAGACACTGGCATGATTTCAGTTTTCATTACAAACTCAAAACTCAGACCAGGTTTACAGAATGGTTCATTAAGATTCAACAGAGTTCAGCCCAGTTTTTAGTAAACCCATCTCTATTGAGAAAGGAGACATGTTTGAAAACTATAGAAATGGCTCCTATGGACGTGCAAAGCAGCACTTTGGCTGGGTGATGCAGACAAGGCCAAACCTAAATTTACCTATGGTCTCTGAGCACAATTTGTAGAACAGTTTGGCCCTGTACACCTCAGACAGTCAATCTGTATTAGTACAGGAGCCATTTCAAATGGTTTTGAAACATGGCTTCCTTCTTAGTATAGGCAGGATAATCAGTGCTGTATCTCGTGGTATTTAACCTTTCTGGTCTGCATCCAAGGGTACTGAGCTTGGGGTTTTAAGTTACATGTCTGTTGCAGAAAGTCAGATATTTAACCTTACAAATAAACTGATGAAATAAGAACCCCAATGTGTAAGCTTTATAAAATAACCCGCATGCTTACAATAGTCTACAGGGTGCTTTTATATAAGTACGGTACTTTTGCTTTTTTGTTGTTTGCTTCTCCGTGTTATGCTCCTGAGCCACTCATTTATTGCCAGATGAAAACTTTGGCAGACGAATATTACTGTGTGGCTTACATTAGGAATAGCAGGATCCTGCTTCAGAAGAATTTTATAGATATATATTACCCACCCAACATGTGTTTGAATTTGTCTGCCTGGACTAAACCTTTTGAAGTTCGACACTGTTAATCTCTTTGCTCTTGGCATCCGTGGCAGATTCTCTGCAGCAGAACATGGCAACATTCTTTTAAGAAGCAGCAATCGGGTGAAATATTGTCGTTTCATTGAACATGTACATGTTTGCTGGGGCAGCACCAAGGTTCATTTCAGTTTATGTACCTAGCAGCACAATAATGACTAAAACAATGTCATATTTTTAAAGCAAGTTCAAGCCAAAGTTGGGTATACTCAAATCAAGTGCCTGTATATGAGATACCAACGGGTCAGGACCTTCTGGAAGTGGCAATTCAATCAAGCCTGCCTTGCTTGGGCACTATTAGAGCTTATACCGTCTGGCAAGAGGAAGGAGAATGAGGGATGGTGTACTCATCTCTCCCTATGTTAATATGAAATCACTCACACACACTTTGTAGAAATTCCAAGTAATTTTATATAAAAATAAAACATTATTTTTGATATTTGTTCAGAACTAGTGCTAGGAGACTTGTTCAATTTGAAACACAAAATTATCCAAAGAACTAGCCCTATTTCAGTTCAAACTATATCCACGAACCAGCAGTGGCTTCTTAGTGCCTAGAAAATACTGATTATTCATTTTTCTCTCTCTTTCTAGATACCTGATATTTGTATATTTTGAACTTGTCTAAGTTGCTGTTTTTGGTATATTTCAAGTTTATTTCATGGTGATGGGTCACTTAGGGCAAGTTACCAGGGAAGGAAAATGGGATGTACTGGGAACAAGTAGGTGGAAGGAGGAAACTGAGATTGGATCATAAATGGGGAGGGTGGATTGAGACTGACTGTGCAAGAAGAATGGGACTAAGGATGAGTGGGGTAGGGGAAAGGAGGTAAGGGGGAAGGAGAGCAAGCTCTGAAGAGGAGCCATGGTGTAGAGGTTGGAGGTATTGGACCTGTCTGGGCAAAGAGACTGGGACAAGGAGCTGAAGGGTTGGGGGGGGGGAGATACTGAATTGGAAAGGAGCGAGGGTGAGAGATTGGGAGTGGGAGAGATTGGGACAGAGAACATGAGTGGGGAGGGAGGTGGCTATGTGATGCCCAGAGGCAGGAGAGAGAGTCTGATCAGATAAGGACCCAGAAAGAATGAACTGGGACTGGCTAGCCAAGAAGACTGGGGACAAAGATCTGGGAATGGTGGAGGGAAATGGGAACAGCTGGACAAGGAGACTAGGACCAGGAGTGGGAAGAGACTGCGACTGGGCTGAGATGATTGAGGAATGGAGACTGGGATTTACTAGGTGAGGAAAATGGGATTGGCACAAGGAGTCAGTGGGGAAGAAACAGGACTGCGAGAAGGCTAGGTTGGAGGTGATAGGGCAGAAGGGATCACACTTGGATGACATAGGCAGAAGAGTCTGAGCCCATTAGAGCATATTTCCTTCCAGAGCCTGTAATGGAACCTAAGATTCCTGTGTCTCTATTCCTCTGCAGTCAGCAAACAGCTGTGAAACCAACTCACAAAATGTCCCCTTCCAATTTAGTGCCAGTCCACATAGAGGATGACAACCTACTATTGCTATCAGTTACCCCATTAGCTCAAGTTACAGGGGACTTATTAGGTGGATCTAAAGATTCCAGCAATGCAGGTGACCCATGTGGGAGTCAATATTATGCCACATGTTTTAATTTCTGTTTTGTCAGTCTGCTTTTTTAAAAAACAAAGGAAATTATGCACAAAAAACAACATTAAAAGAATATATTTAGAGTGCTAGAGTCAAACAATCAAAAGATAGGAAATGCACAGGCAGCCTTAATTCTGACATTTCCCAACTTCTGAGTGCATGACTTTGCAACTTTAATAATGTTCTTCCACCACAATTTTTGTGTGTAATATAGAGTATGAGAACATCCAGTGTTATGTTAGATAGGATTTACATTTGTGAAGAATATGAGCCCTCATGATTTATGGCATAAGCTAATCAGTTTCTGCCTGGTTTATGAAGACATGGCCGTCTCTGTGCTTTATTTTTAGGGACATGTGAGAAATGTGATGCAAAGTAGATACACTGATGATCTGATCCAATATGTTAATTCCAGGGGTAGTTGTGTATATGCGCCCTTTGAGGGTATTGAGGGTATTGAGGGGGTATTGAAACCCGTGTTTCAGGTTTGCCTTATACAAATCAATATAGGAAAGGTGACATTACCATGAAGAGGGAGGACATGGTCTCAGGGAAGCAGTTTGGGTTTTATAATCATATGTGTGCTGCTGACCCCAGCTTTAGGCCACAAGTAGGGGAGTCTGCAGAACTCTCTTCTTTCCCCAGCGGCAAGGCAACAGGCTGGCTCTTGGTGGTTAAAGCCAGTCTTCCTCTGAGAACTGATTGAGCAGGGAAGCCTGGGAAATGCAGTGCACACTGGTAGACATACTGGTTGCCATTTGCTTCTAGCAAGAAATAGTGCCTTCCCCACAAGATGGGAGAGGTTACAATGAAGCTAGGCTGTTCTGATGGCCTCACATGGAAGGTGAAGAAAAATTAGCCCACTTTTAAAAGCTGTAATTCTTTGCTTCATAATGATGGTGTAAACCACTAGTTTTCAAGCTTTTTTCATTTGCGGATGCCTAAAAAACGCTCACATGGATGTTCCTTTTGGAAACCTTTGACATAGTCTGCAGACACCCAGGGTTCCAAGACCTCAGGTTGAAAACCATTGTTCTATGGTAACAACCTTTTGAAAACCCCTATGATCTAGTCTGTGGACCCCCTTCTCCCCTCAGACACCTCCTGTTTCATGTACCATGTGCTGGGAAATAACATGAAAAGACTCCCTGGCTGTAAAACTAAACTGACTCTATTAGGAAAACTGTTTAGAGACATGTTGCAACTGCAGCTAGCATTCAAGCCATGTACACACAGACTGACTTCCATCTTGATGCCTCCTCCAAACTCTTCCCACCCATAACTCATGCTCCTCCCTCCAAGTTCCATGAGGGTTGCTTTACCTACAAAAAGTGTCTGAAACAATCTGCAAAATTGTTGGTACATTTTGCTGCCTTTTTGAGCAGGTGGAAATAAAGAACCCAAGGAAAGTAATTTTGTTTACAAATTCCAGGGATGTGCCTTTTTGTTGCTAGGCCCACAACACTATGTTTCCATGGTTAACCCAGCTCAGGAGAAGCCATTTTCAGCTAGTTTCTCAGTGAGAGGTTGCAATTCAGTTGACCTCTATGATCCAGCTGGAAAAAAAAGGGGAATTATTTATTCCTGACCCTGATGCTGATCTCACATATATTGATGTAACTCCATTTACATGCGTGGTGTTACTCCTGATTTACACCAGTGCAAGTGGAATACTAATCTGGTTACTTCCTTCAAGGGGGAGGGATAGCTCAGTGGTTTGAGCATTGGCCTGCTAAACCCAGGGTTGTGAGTTCAATCCTTGAGGGGGCCACTTGGGGATCTGGGGCAAAATCAGTACTTGGTCCGGCTAGTGAAGGCAGGGGCTGGACTCGATGACCTTTCAAGGTCCCTTCCAGTTCTAGGAGATGGGATATCTCCATTAATTTTTTTTTTTTTTTAATTGGGACCTTATATCTGTCTACTCTGTCAGACAGTTTCCAAGTACATTGATTACTCTTTACAGTTCCTTTGAGAAATGCCTTATTTTAATTGTGTAGTTGGTGTGATGTGTTTCCCAGTTTTAGAACGGGTGTTCTACTTATTTTAGTGGTACCAGAATTGTTTTGTTGTGCAGACTGAGGCCTATCGTGTATGACTCCTGGGCAAAGGCATACATTACTCCAGTCAGTCAGAAGTGTTTTAGTATTATTGGGAAGGGGTGAACATATTTTGCTTCATTTCAAACCCATTCTTACATTGTGGGTTCATAATTAGGAACAGAAGTCCAAACTTATTGGACTTGTTTTTTATTTAAAGTGGGCAAAATGCCAGTTCCGTGCTGCTATTGAGACTGGACGTTAAAAGTGCCTGAGCTCTTAGTTGTGGCCTGACACACCAAGTCCTCCTGACTGAGCTGGGGGAAGGAGAAGAAAGGAACATGTTACCTGATCTCACTACTTAGCACTGAACACACCCTCCCCTGGTCCCCATGGAAGGCAACAGCCCTCCTGTCCTATTCTCAGAGGGAAGAAGAATTTTCTGTCTCCTTCTGTATATGTCCCTTACAACAGACTCTGAGCTCCCAAACTCTTGCCTTTAGTCATCTCTGAAGGGGAGAGGTGATGACCAGTGCTTGCTCTCTCTCTCCTGGGGGCAGTCACGACTCCTCCCTATGAGGGATCTACTAGCAGGAATCACTGATGCTGTTCCAAACTCAGAAAGGGCTTTTTGGATTGGACTTAATGCCTTCATCCATCCAGCAGTGAAAAATATTCACCCAGTCCTCGTCCACAATTCTTTTACGGTTTCTAGGGAAGAGATGTCCCTAAAACTTACTGGACTGCATAGAAGGCGATGCCAAAAAGACCCAAGTCTGGGCAGGGCTATGGTAGAGTTTACCCCGAGTTAAGTGCATCTCTGTCAGTGCAGCAGGACTGGAAGGATGTTTCCACAGCACTGCCACTACTGGATTTGGGGATTGGTGGCAGGCTGCCTAGCCTAGGAGAACCTTTCTGGTCCTGGTTCAGGAGGGAGACAGGGCTAGTTATCCTTTCTATTCCTCCTCTCTGAATAGATAATAAAGCATCAGCCTCTACCTTCAAGAGCTGATAAGGGGTAGCCACTTGTTCCTCCCCAGGACATAATTAAAGAGAAGTGGTCCTGGATGGTGGGAGGCATAGCAACCTATTTTGTGCAGCTCCATGTGTGGAATTTTATGCACATTATCTGCAATGATGCAGTTTAGCTCATAAAATTTGCATATGTGCAAAAAATTGTAAATGACCATAGTCATCAATTTGTCATCACACTCTGCCCTAAGCAGTGGTTAGGGTAACCCATGGAGCCAGGACAGTTGGGTTTGTGGTCATGGCAGGGGACTATTGGAGTGGGGCTGGATGAGTGGAGGAGGCAGGAGAAATTGGGGGGAGAGGTTGCCTACAGAAGCTGTATTGCTAAGGTATCCATGGAGGTAGGTGCATAGCTTAGCAGGAAGTTACCTTCTCTCCCCACTTCCTCTACTTGCTGCTACTGCGACTTGCACCGCTGCTTGCCTGCTCCCCCATTACTCTTTCCCTGCTCAGGTCCAACAGGCTGCTTTGTAGGTGGCACAGCAGCCTGTGGTGGCTGGAGCCACAATCACTGTAGCCAACCCAAAGCATTCCAAAATCATGAGTCAGGCCAGCTCTTCTCTGCAGCCATGAGGGCTAGCAACTTACTTTTTAAAACAAATTAAAGCTGAGATTCTCAGGTAACATGCCGAATCCAGCAGCTGAGGTTTTGAGCAAAGTGTCAAGGATCATGAAACTTGCAATAAAATGGCATGAGTTGGCAACACTGCACAATTGCAAACCGTTCCTGCAACCCAGCTGAATGGATGACACATTCAGTGTGGGCTGCGTGAACGAGTGGAGGCCAGGCAGTATACATGAGTGAGAAGGTGGGTGAGGTTATATCTTTTACTGGAGAAGAAGAGCTCTGTGTAAGCTCGAAAGTTTGACTCTCTCACAAACAATAAAAGATATTTTATCCCCCACCTTGTCCTTCTAATATCCTGGGACCAGCACAGCTATAACAACAGTGCAAACAGTAGGCATAAGTGTCATGTGATCTGGCTGATCCTTGTCAGTCCTGGGGAGGGACACAAATGTCTTCACACCTCTTCCCCTGGGATCTTCATCAAAACCACACCTCTTCCAACAGGAGCAGTGTAGCAGGACCAGAGAGGAGTGAGTTATAGGTTTTCCAGCTCCCTCTTCTTCTTCTTTTTTTTTTTTTTAAGTCTAGAGTTTCACAAGCCCTAGCTTATTTTGTGAAACACCAAAACATTTTTAAAAGTTTGAGCTTCCTGCAAAAGTTCCAGCTCCACATGGTTTGCTTATCCCTAGTAATTATCACTTAATATTTGGCCTGGCACAACTGTCTTCCAGTCTTATAAGGATAAATTTATTTGTTTCTCTGCTATTGGAGCTCGTTTGCATAATCACATTGAACCCTAATGTTTATTATTTCTGGACAGAGGCCTACACAACCTACGCACTGCTTCTGTAATTCCCCCATTCAGTGGGAAATGTTTTAACATTATTAAATATTTTGTCAGACGTGGTCTTCCAATTTCAAAAAAAGATAGGGCAAGAATGGCCATATGACAAAGCACAGGCTGTGAATCAGGAGACCTCTGTGCCTGGTTATTTAATACAATTAATACAAACTTTTTAGAAAGAGTGTACCTGAACAATAAGAGCATAAGGTCTGGATCTTGCATTCACATCTGTAGGTACAGACCTCTACTCCCACTGAACAAAATGGAACTCTGCATGGGCGTAGCGGAGCCAGTTGCAAGATTAAGGCATAAATAACTTGAGCATTACTCCCAGCCACTCAACTTGATTCATATTACTAACAAATTCCACTCTCTGTACTTGGAATTAAATGGTTGTTAAGAATATTAAGACATTAAGCTCTCTACACTACTGTATATGAACATAGATCACTACTGTTAATAAGTATGCAGTTTCCTACATGCATTGCAAAAATATTATCGAAGGGAAAGCATATATATTTATAAGGCCCCACAAGATCCACAATCATTTAAATAATGTAGGACTTGTAATATGGCATGAAATTTTTAGCATCTCACATATTGAAACAGTGACTTGAGTCAATGATTTAAGAGTTACAACATTCAGATAGATATTTAAGGTTGTTTCTAATTCTTTGGTTAGTTAAGGGCATAGTTAACTAAAATATTAATGCTAATTAACAAATTACTTGTGGTAACACCTTGTGATTAAAAACAATAGAAAACTGTTCTTAATTTTTGTAGTAAGTGTGAATGTGCTGATAATCAAGATATATTTTTACATGTGTGCATGTACATGCACGCTCATGTGTCAAAAAAGAATTGATTATGCATATCATTAATTAGGATAAATTTTAACTGATTAATGGTTAATTGAAATGTACAAATAATTTGCATTTCACAATGAGGAATTAATTTTGGTTGAACTGTCAAATTGGTTATCATAAAAAGGCTTGCTTGGTATTTAACCAGCTCTACTTTTAGTTTTAATATTGTTAACAAAATCTTCTTCCAGAATACAGTTAGGTGAGATTACAGCACTATTATTAGGGTCTGTTTACTGTGTATTGAGTCTACTCCATTTTCATTATTATTTCTTGGTAAACATAGAACATTACAGTCTTGATTCTATTTTGCATTAGTAATAAGTGAGGAGAACCAAACCCTAAATGTTAACTTTGCACATTTTATGTATTTATTACCTTCATTAACTTTCCTGCTTTATTTTATTTTTTGTAACTTTGTATTTTTTCAATGTCTTATTTTAGATCATAGAATTTACATATTTAGGAAGAACATCATGTTGATTTGTTGATTTCATTAGCAAAGCTGCAAAAATATGAACTAACAAATGAGCTTTGATTATAAAATAATAATATATACCAATATTATAGCATATTGCTCTGACACAGTACTACATGATGCTCAGATGGAAGTCATTATAGGAGAACAAAGTACTATATTTACAAGATGAAATTTATTTTCTTCTGAGTTCTCTGGAGCCATCAAACTGACACTTATAGATTATTATTTCTGGAGAAAGGCCTACACACTCCCTTAGGCTTGTAATACAGCCTACTAGAATTCCCTCTGTCATTGCTGAGAACTGTTTTACTTTTTGTATAATAGCCTCTTTTCATGTGTCTGATGTGCCATCAAACATTCTCTGCAATAGGAAGAGGGTCAGACTCAGGAGGTGCAACAGTAGAGTCACCTGCGCAAAAGAACAAGATGCAGCACTGTTAAAGAGTTGTAGCTGGACATACAAGGAGTCAGGGGCAGTGGCTAACTAGGACTGATTACTTTCTACCCACCAGCTTCTGTTGGTGAAAGAAACAAGCTTTGGAGTTCTTTTTCAGCTCTGAAGCTCAAAAGCTTGACCAACAGAAATTGGTTGAATAAAGTAAAGTAACTCATCTGCCTACTTGCAGAAAATACTTTCTACATGATCCATCTATGTGATCAGGCAGATGATGACAAGGTGGTGCTATCATTAGCATGCACCAGACCCTGCAGCGGATTAACCATCATAACAGTGATACTCAGGTAGAAGACCAGTTCGTCGTATCTACGTGCTTCAACCCATGATTTAAAAGCCAGTGGAATTACGTATATGCCAGCAGAGAATTTGATCTTAGTGGAATTACAAGTTGATTAACATAATGGCTGGGTGCATCTAGCCTGGTTTACACCACACATCACTTGTGAGGGAGATTACCCTGGTCTACAATTTTTGAGAAGTCATCTGCTTCAGAGATAAAATGTGCTATTTATTATGTATTTTGATGTGCTGAATTCAAATATGACAATTAAAACAACTGATTGGCTACTGTTTCTAGGATATTTAAGTTTTTACATTTTATGTCTATGTATATTGTGTAGATAGTAGAGTTTTAATCATAAATTGTAAACCTAGGTCTTTTCATGTGTTTATGGTTGCTTTACATGATAATATTTCACCTGTCCTGTTTATGTAACACTTTAAAAATCAGCAAAAGGGTTATATAAATAAAATTTATGATGAAACAAAAGGCAAAAAACTATTATGTACATAGTTTAGTCCTATTCTGTGTCTACTCGGCGCTTCTTGGCTTGTCTCTTGTATTCATTAAATGGAGCATCTCTTGTCACTGTCCAACAATAGTCTGCAAGCATTGATAGGCTCCATTTGCCCTGATAGCGTTTCTCCATTGTTGCAATGTCCTGGTGAAATCGCTCACTGTGCTCGTCGCTCACTGCTCTGCAGTTCGGTGGAAAAAAATCTAGATGAGAGTGCAAAAAATGTATCTTTAGTGACATGTTGCAACCAAGGCTTTTGTATGCCTTGAGAAGGTTTTCCACCAACAACCTGTAGTTGTCTGCCTTGTTGTTTCCAAGAAAATGTATTGCCACTAGCTGGAAGGTTTTCCATGCCGTCTTTTCCTTGCCACGCAGTGCATGGTCAAATGCATCATCTCGAAGAAGTTTACGAATCTGAGGACCAACAAAGACACCTTCCTTTATCTTAGCTTCACTTAACTTTGGAAATTTTCCACAGAGGTACTTGAAAGTTGCTTGTGTTTTGTTAATGGCCTTGACAAAGTTCTTCATCAGACCCAGCTTGATGTGTAAGGGTGGTAACAAAATCTTCCTTGATTCAACAAGTGGTGGATGCTGAACACTTTTCCTCCCAGGCTCCAATTACTGTCGGAGTGGCCAATCTTTCTTGATGTAGTGGGAATCTCTTGCACGACTATCCCATTCGCAGAGAAAACAGCAGTACTTTGTGTATCCAGTCTGCAGATCAAGCAAGAGAGCAACAACCTTCAAATCGCCACAAAGCTGCCACTGATGTTGGTCGTAGTTTATGCACCTCAAAAGTTGTTTCGTGTTGTCATAGGTTTCCTTCATATGGACTGCATGACCAACTGGAATTGATGGCAAAACATTGCCATTATGCAGTAAAACAGCTTTAAGACTCGTCTTCGATGAATCAATGAACAGTCTCCACTCATCTGGATTGTGAACGATGTTGAGGGCTACCATCACACAATCGATGTTGCAGGCTACAAGATCACCTTCCATGAAGAAGAATGGGACAAGATCCTTTTGACGGTCACGGAACATGGAAACCCTAACATCACCTGCCAGGAGATTCCACTGCTGTAGTCTGGAGCCCAACAGCTCTGCCTTACCCTTGGGTAGTTCCAAATCCCTGTCAAGGTCATTCAGTTCACCTTGTGTTATGAGGTGTGGTTAAGAGGAGGAGGATGGGAGAAAATGTGGGTCCTGTGACATTGATGGTTCAGGACCCGAAGTTTCATCCTCGTCCTCTTCCTCGTCTGACTCAAGTGAGAATGATTCTGGTGCATCAGGAACCGGCAGTCCTTCTCCGTCGGGTACTGGGCGTATAGCTGATGGAATGTTTGGATAACGCACAGTCCACTTTTTCTTCTTTGACACACCTTTCCCAACTGGAGGCACCATGCAGAAGTAACAATTGCTGGTATGATCTGTTGGCTCTCTCCAAATCATTGGCACTGCAAAAGGCATAGATTTCCTTTTCCTGTTCAACCATTGGCGAAGATTTGTTGCACAAGTGTTGCAGCATATGTGTGGGGCCCACCTCTTGTCCTGATCTCCAATTTTGCAGCCAAAATAAAGGTGATAGGCTTTCTTAACCATAGTGGTTATACTGTGCTTTTGTGATGCAAAAGTCACTTCACCACAAACATAGCAGAAGTTATCTGCACTGTTCACACAAGTACGAGGCATCTCTGCTCACTTTGGCTAAACAGAAATGTGTCCCTTTGCAAAATCAAACACTGACAAATAAGAGAGCACGACACTGTATGATTTCTAGAGCTGATATAGGGCAATTTGTTCAGCAGAGTGATGTAAGCTTCGTTATGATTGCATTATCCATGATTTCTAGGAATAACATGATGCAATTCATATCATGTATGACGCAATACCAGCTTCAGATTGCATCATTCATTGTTTTGCCTAAAAAGCAAGTACTGTCCAAACCCAGTCATAGATTTATTCATAGATCCAGTCAAAGATGTATTTTAGTCATTTCTGGTTTAAATGGAGATCCCTTCCCTTTATAACTCACTTATCCTCCGCCATTCCCAAGTCAAGGGAATATACTGACCCAATAGCATATCTTGAAAACTAGAGCCAATCAACAATTTTAAGCATCATTTTCATTCTCAGTGACCCAGAATGAGTAAAGTTTGACTACATTTATTTCAGAAGCATTTTGGCTGTAGAGCAGTGTTATTGAAGGTATCATTAGTAGCACCAGGAGATGACATGTGGACGATGGTAGTGGACATGGTGCAAAGACTATCTGGGGTAGCTTGGAGGACTTTGGACTCATATAGTGTCCAAGAACTTGAAAATTCTTCTAAGGCAAAAGCTACACTGAGGATGGAAATTTATCTTTAAGACATCCTTACTGTGTCTTCAAATACAGGACCACTTCTGGAGGATTTGCAAGCTGCCCTTGTAAGGATAGCTCTGTGCTATCTAACTGCCTTCCATCCAATGTGTATTCTGAGTAGGTATCAAGCTCAGCAGATGCTTTAGTGACCAGCAGGCCAACATGCCTGTCCACAGGGAACATGGGGATGTTAAACGTTGTTAAAATGAACAAGCACCTGCTATCACAAAACTGCTGCCTGAGTGAGCGCCTAGATGCACATGTTGATATTAACAGCAGTGGGAAAGATTCTTCTTTCCTGGTCCAGACGTGGAGTTCTGTTCATATGTGACCCTGGAGTAGCAGGAGTAGAAGTGAAGAGGCTAGGGAGAAATGAGATAACATCATAGGTCTCTTTGAACACGAATGTATCAAAACCTGTTGTGTGCACCAGCCATCTAGTGAACGATGCCTATTCGTGTTCCTGCGGACTTTCTTTTGACTTTCCTTTTGTTATTCAGAGGGGAGCCAGAGTGAGAAAAGCCATGAGAAGCATCAATTTTCAACAGACAGACAGCTACATTGCTAATTAACATGCCAGGATTCTCTCGCTCGCACATGTTACGTTGTTCTTATGTAGCTGAAGGACAGTTGCATTCAGCTGCTCCTTTATATGGAAAAATCCACTTCATAAGTGTGGGTGGGCGTGACCCCATTTCTCATTTTGTTTGCCATTACTTTAATTGTATATATTGAACATACTGTCTATCGTGCAAAATTGCTTTAGTCTCTGTAACATCTGGGACACTTCTGTGGAAAAGGGCAGCTTATCTACTGACGTTCTTGCTTGCAGAATTTCTTATTAGATTGCATACACTAAAGTCACAAATTTCAAAACTTGGCACCCAAGTTAGGCTGCTAAATCCACTGAAGTCATTGGGAACTGCAGGTGCTGAGCCCATCTCCAAATTTTTCTTAGGTGTCTAAACATGCGTTTACGATCTAGGCATCCAGGTTTGACATTTTTGGCTTGAGTTCATTTTACATCTACTCAGGTTTAGTGAACTTCTCTTTTGTCTACCAAAGCTTTGATGCACATGTTGATTATAACAGCAGTGGGAAAGATTCTTCTTTCCTGGACCAGACGCGGAGTTCTGTTCATATGTGACCCTGGAATGGCCTATGAATAGCCTCCTGTTTAAATGTTATTCATCATTAACAGTAGTGGGGGAAACAGCCCTGCAGATATGTGTAACTCTGCTGATGAGTTTCAGAGTAGCAGCCGTGTTAGTCTGTATCCGCAAAAAGAACAGGAGTACTTGTGGCACCTTAGAGACTAAGAAATGTATTAGAGCATAAGCTTTCGTGGACTACATCCGAAGAAGTGGGCTGTAGTCCACGAAAGCTTATGCTCTAATACATTTGTTAGTCTCTAAGGTGCCACAAGTACTCCTGTTCTTTCTGCTGATGAGGTTACCACTTATTAATTTCTTTGTATACTATCATTTACTCCTTGTAATGCTATGGGAAGAGATACTTGTTTGAGGGCAGGGCTGGAAGGTCTGGGAAATTATCACTGCTGCTTATTTATTCTAGAGTTATTCCTATTTAATCCTGTGACTGTTGATGTTCAGTGCTTGGATATCATCCACAAATGCTTTGTACACATGTTAGTGGTGGGAAAAGTTCCTGGTGGGGGAATGTAACTTTCTAATTCAGCTGCTGCTGTTGGCAGAGCCCTTTCCTTTCTTGCTTTGTGATTTGCTTTTATTTAATCTTGTGCCTGCCTGTGTGCAGTGCACAAAAATGTGTTTTGAAATTTTCACCTTGCAGGACTTTAAAAGATAAATGACAGTCTTTCATCACTGGAGGTATAAATGTTTCAACAATTGCACTTTTTATCAATAATTCTTTTTTAAAGATGAAGGCTTACCCACTTGGAGAAAAATCCACATATAAGAACAGGCTAGAAAACTGTAAGATTCCATATGTCAATCCCCTTTTGTTTGGGGGAAAGTAGAGGGCTTGCCTCCCTCAGAATGGGCAGTGTGTTTAGCCTTTTAAAAGCAGATGTTCTGTGATCCTTCCAGCTCTCAGGATACCACAGCGGGGCAGGGACATCCATGTAGAGGGCTCCTCTCTTCCCCATGGGAGCATGAACTGGCCTGGTGCATGTTTGTGGAATGTGTACATATTAGACCCTACCCTACAAAACAATTTTTTGCCATCTTTTCAAATACAACCAATTCTTGTCCACTGTTGTCGCACCGTTATATACAAGGACTTGAGAAAGCCTAGCGAGATGGTTCTTTGGATACATCCCAAACATAATTCACACTTAACCCATTTTATATGTGTATGTCTGTCCTTGGGAAGGAGGAGGAGGGGAATATTTAAATTCCTCCAGTCTCCTGCTGCAGAAGACCTGCTGCAAATAAATCTGTTAGTCTTTAAGGTGCCACCGGACTCCTTGTTGTTTTTGTTGCAGAAGGGAACTCAGCTGCCTACTCTTTTCAACTATAATTAGTTTATTTCCGTTTACATGCTTAAGGGCAATTTTGTAAGGAAAACAGAGAAACTTTTTTTCCCCATGAAACTTGATCTTCTCTCTTTCCCCTAAATCAAAGGAATCCATGGGCATAACAGGCTTCAAAGGTTGGAGGTAGCAGTGGTTGCATTTTCCTAGCACTGCCAGAGGCACTGTGCCTGCCCCATGCACAATGTCTCTAGGAGCACCCTCTTGAATGGCACAGTGCCCCTGTAACTCTGTGTATTCACCTGTAGATTGTACATATATATTTTATATTGCATACCAATGCTGTCTGTGTCTAATCTTTCCTGTTGTCTCCATTCTGCAGAAGGGGAAACAGGCACAAAGAGGTTAAGGGCCTAGTTTTTCAGAAGTATTGCGCATCTCTGGTCACACTATCTTAAAGATAGGGTTAGAACGCAGGCTTTCTATTTTCAAAGCCGATCAAGTAATCTAGAAATACAACTCCTGTGACTCTGAATGGGAGTGATGTGTCCAAATCCTATTGACAATAGAACACCCACACAGTGTTGACTAGACCCACTCCTGGATACACCAATCTCCTGCACACTCACATGAGCTCACAGACAATGACAATGAGTTGACCACAGATATGAAGGCAGGAGTTTACAACAGTGCAAACACAAACATAGGATGTACTGTTTGTATGTTTAGACCATTTACAAATTTACGCCTTGTGGTCTACGTGAAAACCACAAGAGCAATAAAATGTGCCAAATTCTGTGGAAATTGGAATTGGGAGGGTTCTTACACATCTGTTCAACAACTAACACCTCTCTAAGTTTTTCCATCCTTGGCTTCCATATGTAAATAGGGTTGAATCCTGGCCCTATTAAAGTCAATGGTGGTTTCTCTATTGACTTCAGTAGGAACAGGATTAGGTCCATACGTCTGTAAATCCCCTGTAAAATGTATCCTACTAATTAGCAATGACTCATTTAGAATTAGAGCATACGAGCTATTTAAAAAAATCCCATTCCATTTTTAGCTATGTATAGAATTTTTTTCTTTAAAAATCACCTGACAAATTAGCTTAGGAAGTGCCACTGCAAAGTTCCTTTTTTTTTTTTTCTAAACCAACAAACTTCTCTTTAAAAAAAAGGGGTAGATGATAATGCCAGTAATTATGTGCTATGTGATTTTTGTTGCATTGGGGTTTATTACACATGTTTTTGTGGGTGGTATAAAGTATTTGAGCAGGTTTTCAAACTAGTCGGAAATTTGATAAATATTGGTGATTGTTATTACAGGTTGTGTTTTATGATATATGGTTGATTTATTTGTACAAAACCCAAAAGGAAACGTATTATAGCACTCCCAGAGTTATTCTTGTGGTAATATTTCACAATGCATAACGGGCCTCTCAAAGCTAAATGAGCTTTTCAATGGCAAAAGAACAAAAGGGTGCTGATGCCAAGAATTAGTATGGGTGAGGGGGTTCTTTTTTTTCTTTTTTTCTTTTAAGATCAGAAGTTTCAAAGTTGAGTGTATAAAGCTAGGCTTCTCTTAGGTCCATACTTAGGCGCTTAAATAAAAGTGACCTGCTTTCCAAAGCGTCTGAGCACTCAGCCAATCTCACTGACTTCAACAGGTTATATAGGCACTCAGTCTTTCTGAAAAGCATGCCAGGGCTTTTTCAGTATCTAAATATGGATTCAGAAGCCTAATTTTAGATGCCCAAATTCGAGCATTTTGGCCAAATACTACAAATTTTGAGGACTGTATGAAATCCAGTTTATGAATTAGCTTCCAAAAAGTAAGGATCAAATATTTGTTGTTGCAACACATATCTAAATTACAGTAGGATAAGTAGGATCCTAGTCTGGATTCCATTCCATGTCCTATACAAATAGGATACATCATATGCATTAGATAAATATATATGTATGGTTATCAAAATGATTTAGTGATGGCCACTTTAGAAGTGTGTGTAGTCATAATAATAATTATAATATAATAAACATCCTTGCTCTAAGCTCCCTCACACATCTCCTCTGCTCATTTGTTTTGATTTCCCTGTTCTTGTCCTGTCCGACTATGATTCGTGTGTTAATAACTGAAATTTACAAGGCATTTTTAACTAATTTGGAAGTTGGTAAATATGGGTAACAATTGACCAAGAGAAAAACATAGGCTCAGGTTGCTTCTGGTTTTTTTTTTTTTTTTCCGACAGACTTTTCTGCCTGCAAAGAAAGAATTCAAGTTTATAACCCTTCATTTTTAGCACTGTTATTTTGCACCCAAGGAAATCCAGCTGGTTTTGTAGATCTGTAATCTGCTGGAGTAGAGCTTGGGCACTGAGTTGACTTGGCCTTCCAGGAGTGGTGGAGATTAGGCAGTGAGTTGCATCTCCCACTGGCTCTATTACCAAAGTGGAGAGATTGGTGAGCTAATGAGCTGTAAGTCTGTATAGCTTTTCCAAATTGTGAGATCCCTAGTAATAGTCCGTATGGCTTGGGCTTCAGGCCCTTCCTGCATACTTGCATTGGTAGCCAGCATAAAGCTTCTGCATTATTTCACAGTGCAGTCCTTAGTTTTTTCTTCAGTTACATTTATTTCTCGCCACCTCAGAAACAATGAAAAAGTCACTGCCCTAAGCATAGGGGAAATAGACCTCTGTAATCCTTCTTGATTTACATCAGCAGAGATGAACTAGCATAGGGACCCCTTTAAACTTGGAGGGTGAAGGTGAGAGAAGAGTCAAATTCTTGGGTCTAAACTTTAATTTGGCCTTGAACGCAAATGCTTGCCTAAGCCTAATCAGGAACTACATTCAAATACTGCCTACTAAATACATCCTGGCATATATATTCAAACAACAACAACAAACCATGACAGTGTGCAAACAGTTGGCCCCTCAGGAATGGATGAGAGAGAATGAATCAGTCATGACAGATGTTTGCCCCATTTCTTAATGCACTATTTGAAGGTGTTCAGACACTGTGGTGATGAGGTTGGTATGAAAACCTATAGAGAATAGAATGATATAGAATAGAACATGCAGGTAATATCTATTTCTGAAATCCATTTAGGAATTTCCAATTGTTGGAAAAGGCAATTCCCACCTGCATCTACCCGTTTCACATGTTACTGAATTATTTTAAATATAAATGCTGTACAGTCCACTAACAGCATGATTTTTTAGCGATACAGTGTTAATAATTCTGGGAATGTCGGCTATGATAACATATTACATTGCCAGTATAACAGAGTTTTTACCATGCTTTACTATTAAATATATTTATTACATGACATGAGTGGGTAAGTACCAAAACTCAGCAGGTAACTTTAGTATGAAAATTGTGGCAAGAAATAATGCAGGGATCGGCAACCTTTGGCACGTGGCCCACCAGGGTAAGCATCCTGGTGGGCTGGACCAGTTTGTTTACTTGCTGCATCTGCAGGTTTGGCCGATCGTGGCTCCCACTGGACGCGGTTCACTGTCCCAGGCCAATGGGGGCTGCGGGAAGCGGCGTGGGCCAAGGGATGTGCTGGCCACCACTTCCCGCTGCCCCCATTGGCCTGGAGTGGCGAACCGCAGCCAGTGGGAGCCGCGATCGGCCGAACCTGTGGATGCAGCAAGGTGCTTACCCTGGCGGGCCGTGTGCCAGAGGTTGCTGATCCCTGAAATAATGTAAACTTTCAAAGATGATTGCAGATCTTCAGCGTGGAGTCAGGAGAAAGAGAGCCGCAAAATCAACATTGTTCAGTGAACTAAGCACAGGGTTAGGAGCACCTGATTTCTACCACCATCCATGTTTCGCGTACCACGTGCTGGGTAATGACGTGAGATGACTCCATATGTCTAAAATTAAACTGGCTCTTTATTACGAGAATATTTATGAGATGCTGGAACTACAGCTAGCATTCAAGGCATGTGCACACAGACTGACTTCCTGGTGCCTCCTCCAAACTCCTCCCTCCAAATTCCATGAAGGCTGCCACAATCTAGCCATCACTAATTTTTCTTAATAAAAAAATGCAATTATATGGCAGTTTATAAACACTATTTAGGTATGACGTAGATGAGGAAACTAACGCAAAGAGAAGGCAAGTGACTCGCCTGTGAGGAAGTGTGTTCTAGGGGTTAATAAATCATTTGTGAATTGATTCTGAGTTTGCAAATGTACCTATTTCTCTTAAGAATTTTCTGAATTTTGAGAAAGGACAAATAATTTTACATTATATGTGTCGTTTCCTCTTAAATCATTCCTCTAGCCTCCGGCTCATTTTCATTGCTCTTCTCTAAACTCCCTTCAATTTACTAAATGGAAATGAGGTGTCCAGAAATGAATATAATAATCCAGATGCTGACACACCAAAGCCATGAAGATTGGGACTTTGGACTTGACCCTGCAAAGTGCTAACCATTCTGGTCCTTGATCCAGCAAAACACATAAGTATGTTCTTCACTTTAAGCACATATTTAAATTAAATCCAATTAAGGTGCCTGGGCAAAATCCTGGCTCGAATATAGTCAATGTCAAAAGTCCTATTGACTTCAATAGGCTCAGGATTTCACCCCATGGGACTACTCACATGCTCAAAGTTATGCACATGCTTAAATGCCTTGCTGCCTTGTGGCCAGATTGCTCCATGCCTTGCACAATCGACCCCTATCTACAGTAACTTCTTGCCTTGTGACATGATGTCATTACATAAACTCCCCAAATACGAAATTCCCCAAATTGCACTGGCACAATTGCACTGTTCAGATTGCTAATTCGTGTCTAATTTTTGCAGTAATCCCCTTAAAAAATAAGAGTTTTTATTTATCTTGCAAGTAGTCTTATATGCTATGAGGCATGCATTTCAATATAGGTGGTGTGACAGAGTGGGATATGTCTGTAGCAAACTCTGAACTCCCTTTTGTGTATTAGCAATTCCATCTTGTATTATGTGCTGAATATGTGTCTAAACACATACTTGTACTAGTGCTGAACATGTGTCTAAACTTGCCTGTGGCAGCTAACTGTATCGCAGTGCAGATAGTGCCCTTCCCGGGAGGAACGTGCTTGACATCTCATTGAAGGATTATTACTGAGCTGTCAGTCTAGGGCCATAGACTCTGATTGTCTTTCAACTACCAGCTCATCCCCATGGAACAATGTTTTTTCTACACAGTGGCCCACAGGTGGGACAAGAATAGGAGGGCTGGAGTTTCGCAGTGGAGTGCATGGCAAGCAGACGGAGACTCTATTTATGCAGGGGCACTGCTTTGTGCAGGTGGCTGATCATCACCACATGTAAGCAGGGCATCCAAGAGAGAAGAAGGGCAGGAGGGACTCTGCCCAACCTAAAATGCTGACAAATCTTGGACTCTCAGAAGGGGTAAGATCAGACTGGGGGAGTGGGAGTCTCAGGACTTTTGTTATTTTTCAGAGATCTGTAACTCTCAAGATCTTTTAAGAGTAAAGTTTCTGTGATTAAGAAATTCCTTTGCTAAGCCTGTGTTCCTTGATTTCCTGTCACGTTATCCAGACCCAGCTGGCTTGCAAGCACACAGGATCCCATAGATTGAGCCCAGTAACAAAAAGCTCATGATCATACAAAAAGGTATTGGGCCAGGTTGTGGAAGATGATATCCCTGAATCTGAGATTAGTTAGTTAATTGTGAAGAAAGTTCAAGTAAATTTGGTAAATTCTGAATAAAGTATAAAGCTCACTCTCTTTTAGATAACCATTTTATTTCAGCATTGAAATCATGCTAACAAAATTTAAGGTATGGGTTGAGATTTAATGGTTCCTTTCTCCTTTACAATTGTTGCATATAAGTGATGCCAGAAGCACATTGGTTGAAGACCCATAGTAAAGCTGATAAGGTTAATGCAGCCTGGGCTGGGCAGGCAAGATGGGCTAGGGAGAGTGATTGCTGGTGGAACTCTAATAATACTCCAGCGTAAAACTGACTTGCTGGTAATTATTTTTCCACACCAAACTGAATCACTAAAGTGCTGTATCCTACCTCAGTGAGGTTGAATGTCTGATTCCTGAGGCTGCTGACTCAAATGTTTTACAAAGCAAGAAATACCTCTCAGTGGGAGACATCCCAGGTCAAATGAGAAAAATTGCTCAACCTGAGTCCTGATCCTTTGCTATGCCAAGAAATGCACAGTGCAATTCAGGAAAAGAGGCTGTGTCAGGCCAATGGCCAATGTCAGTTAAAGCAGCCTGAAGCTTTCACCAGCTGACAATGTCCACAAAAGGCTACTAAGGGAGCCAAGGATTGCTGTGGCACAAGGAAACTCTGCCCCTACCCCCTTTTATTAGCCATGTCCCTATGCCAGGAAGGAGGTCGTGTTGGAGCCATTGTGTTGGCTGTATGCCTCCACAGGAGTCTCCACACTGCAGTGAGCTTCCAGTGATCCGTTACAAAAGCTTTAGGGCCACTTTGCTCCACCAGTCCAAAAAAAGGAGCAGCTGCAGCCCACTTTAGGATTGGGGCCCATCCTCTTCAGTCACTTCTTTAGAGGAAAGGATGCTGCCTCTGTTTCCGATATTTCATACCTCCAGGATGGCTTTTTTTTTTTTTTCAGCAGGTTTCCAGGAATGAGAAGAACAGATGGAGAAACTGAGCATCATGCCTCATTGACGGGGGGAAATCCTCTGTACTGCAATATTAGTACTCATTGCCTGTTGTGGTCACCAAATGCTGTCATCAAGGAGGTTTCAAGGGGCCAGTAAGGAAGTGGGATATGCTGCAGCCCTTGTGCTTGTGCAATGCAAGTCCAGAGGGGGAATGTGGAGAAAATGTTTATCATGTAAACAATGAACGGTCTGTAGAAGTGGAAGATTTGTGTAAGGACGGGGATGTGGAAAATTAAAAGCCATGGATTAAGGCAAAATGCCATTCAGCGATTAATGTAATTTGCTGATGGATTTTGGTTTCACTTTGTTTGGTCTGAGTGGAAGGGAGAAGCTCTCCTGTAAATAAGGAATAAGCAGTGTTGTGCTATAAAGCTTTTATTGGCACGGGCTTGGGATGACTTCGCTATCCATGTGAGTGGCAAACCCAAATGAGTACTAAGAGTAGCTTTTATACTCCCTCATACCATCAGATAGTCTATATATGCCACATGTAGAGCTGTTTGATAAATGTTTTTTAAAAAAACATTATTGCAAGTTTTTCTGTTAGCCTTTTCTCTGAAAAGCTACAGCAGGCTATCTTAGTGCCATAAGTACCCATCCTTGAGGGGGAGAAAACCTTCAAAGAATAAATAAAGTCATTTTAAAAAACACCTCATAAGATGAATAAGCTTTTCTATGAATAAAAGTGTCACAAATTTCCAGGCTGGTGTCCTGGGACCTTTCAAGGCTAGACACAAATGTGTGGGAAGCTAGGAATCTCCCCTTTCCATTACTCTTACTTCTAGCCCTTCGGAGTCTTGAGATACTGGACCTGCAATCTGTCACTGGTTCAGAATTGAATATGTCCCATCCTGGGTCTTTGGCGAAGCTATAGGGGTTGTTTGTTTGTTTGTTTGTTTGTTTTGCAGGGGAGGGTAATTCTATATTGATAAAGAGTAAAAATGAGAGGGAAATATATTTATATGTGTTGTTAAAAGACAAAGGCTGGTTGAAGTTGCTCAAAGATTTAGCTTGTTAGAATGAGTCTTGGGGAGATGGATTAATGGGAAAAGTACAAGTAAGACAAACAAAGGTGCCTGCTAACTGCATTTTATCACAGGCCTCCATAACTGATCCCACGGATATCATCCTCAGTGATGTGCAGCACAGACCAGTGTAATTCTGGGTAAGGGAAAGATATGTTCCAAATCAGGGAGGAAAGAGGGAAACATTCCTGTAGCAACTTTTTGGTTTGTATTTTAAAATGGCGGCAACTTGGAAAATGCTCAGAGGTTTGGAACGTTAGAAGTTGTCCCGGCAGTAACAAATTAAAGAACAAAGCACAGGTGAGGTTGTCAGAGGTGCAAAGAAATGTAGCTTATTTCTTGGCTCCATAATGGATTTCTTAGTCCTGTGATTTATCATGCCACATGTGAGACTACTTCTAACATTCCAAACCTGCAAGCCAACGTTATTTAAAAAAAAAATTAGACTGTGTGCTGCAACACAGGCTATGTTCAGTTCTGGACTAGTGATAGGTTTAAGGGCCAATATTTCATGAATCATCAGGGCACAAAATGCGTGCGTTATGCCACTGAAGAGTAGCTGGCAACCTCACCTCTGCAACTTCCAAGTGGAATACAGCACTTCATTCTAGTACTGATAGACTAGTGCAATGCTATTTGAATGCTATTGGTCTTCTCATCTGTGAAACTGCTCTTCATCCACTGCATATCTGTACAGGAACTGAACTCCTTAGTTTGATATGGAAGATCAGCCTATTTCTAAATGCACCAATATATTTATGTGAGATGAGCACTTCAAATACTAGGGGCTAGATTCTCCACTGGTGTACATCAGCATACTTCAATGGAGCTTTGCTGATTTACAGCAGCTCAGAATCTGGGTCTAAGTCTAAGACATAGACCATGATGTAAACTTGACTCCATCCATTCTTATCTTCCATCTGCTTTCATCTTCCCCCTCATCCGGACCCATTCTATTCTTGAGAGGAGGGCAAAGAGTGCTTAAAGGAAAGCTTTCTCTTATATGTGTAAACGAACTACATAATATATGTTGCATTTGAGGCCACTACAGTAGAAACTGAGAGCTGAGATTTTCAAAAATGGTTGAGTGATTTTTTGTGCCTGTCTCAGAATAGGCTGCAGTTTAAGGCTACATCTACACTACCTCTGAGAGCGGGCCTCACAGCCTGAGTATACAGACTCATGCTACTGGGGCTCAAGCTAGCTCATTAAAAATAGCAGTGTGGACTTTGGCAGCTCAGGCTGGAGGTCAGGCTCTTAAGCCCACATGACTTCTAGGCTTGACAACCCAAGCACCAGCCTGATTCCCCAACGTCCACTCTGCTCTTTTTAGTACAGTAGCCTCACTAGCTTAAGTCTGTGTATCCGGGCTATGAGGCTTGATCCCAGCTGCAGTGTAGACATGCACTAAGGGGAGTGGGGCTCAGTCACACCTGTGCCTAATTATCTGCCTGCCAGGTGATGGAGGTGGGCCAGTGGTTGGGTCAGGTCACTAGGCATCACGTGGGTAGCCCGACTGAGATCTTCCTGTAAGAGGGAGACTGCTCCAGTGGTGGAAAATTGCTCAGAAGAGGTTCAGAGTGGCCCAGCAGACAGAGCTAGAGACAGGGCCGCCCGGGGGAATGTTACTATAGTATTGCAACTTTTTTTTTATGGAAGGAGCCCCCGAAATTGCTTTGCCCCGGGCCCCCTGAATCCTCTGGGTGGCCCTGGCTAGAGAGCTGGGGCCTGATGTCCTGATACAAGGATACAGAGGGGAAGATCCAAAGGGGACCCAGGGTCAGGGAGAACTGGGGAAGAAGCTTTCCCTAGCAAAAATGTCTGGGTGAAGCCACCTGCAGTGAGCAAAACCTTTCGAGAATAATGAGCCCAGGGAGGGTATAATGGACTGGTGAGCCTGTACAAAACGGCTGAGAATTTCTAGCTTTGAGTTAAACTGTTGTTTTATGTTACTAAACCAGAAGGAGAATAATTATACTTCATCTGTTGTGGTGGTTCTATTTATTTTTTATGGACGGAGGGAAACTGGGGTAGCAGCAGAGTCTTTCAAAGACAGCGCTCAGGGCTTCTTAAAAATCAACCCCTTTAAAGATGTCTCAAGTTTGGCACCCAAATCACTTTTTAAAATTCCTTGCCTGGAATCCTCATTTAAAAGGGTTAGTTACTTTTGCTACTTCATGTAACTCTTGTAACATCCTAACATAGTGTAAATTCGTGGCATTACTGCTAGGGGGAAATAGAAGGTGCTCCAAAACCTTAGTGATGTATCATTCATATTATTCATGCAGCATGGTCATGTTTCAGTCGTACTTTATGATCAAAATCCTTCATTGCTCAAAGGGATGACCTTATTATGACCTGAATGGCTCTTATGAGTCTCTGGAGCGTACGGCGTGGGAGACAAGTGAAAGGAGAAGCATGTAATGAAGAAATAATATTCCCCTTCATACAGTATCCTGTGCAGAGACGATACACAATCATTCTGGATTTTTTTTTTCTGTACAGAAAAAAAATGTAAAGGGAAGTTTAAAAACACCCAGCCTTTACAAAGACTGAAAACGAAAACGAAATATTTCAAACTGTAGTCATATAATCATGTGATGGAGCCCAGCTGTGAAGGTCACACCTCATATTCAAGGGCTTGTCTACACAGTGCATTAGTCCACACTAGAGGACTAATTCTAGTGTGCACTAGAATGTTACACACTAACTGGCCCATGTGTATAGTCCACAGTCAAGGGGTGTAAATTCTAGTGTGCACTAGAATGTTGCACATTAAGTGGTGAGTGTGGACACTGCTATTATGCACTAAAAGTTCCCTTGTGCATGTTAATGTAGTCCGGTGTGCAAAGGGTTTACATTAATGTCCACTAGGGAACTTTTAATGCATAACAGCAGTGTCCACACTCACCACTTAATGTGCAACATTCTAGTGCACACTAGAATTTACATCCTTGAGTGTGGACTATACACCATGTAGACAATCCCCAAATCTACATCCAAACTGTCTCAAAGTTCAAGGGGTTCAAATACTCTGATTCAGTTAAGATCTCCAAAGTTCAAGGTATTTCGTATCTAGCATTCTTGTTCTGATTAATATGAGAACCAAAGACTTGATGTTTGCTCCAGATCCTTGATTAAGTTTAGATCTGAACCCAAATCAAGCTAATGTTTGGATTCAGATTTGATTGCACTGAAATCTCAAGAGTGATCTCACCATATTTTTGCCATTCTTGATGTGACATTTTTCTGACAAAATTAATTGATTTTGGTTGATTCATGGGAGCCTGCAGGATAGAATCAGGCCCGCTGACAGCAATTCCGGGCCCCAGGACAGAACAGTCAGTGGGCCCCCAAGAAAGCCTGTGCAGGGTGGGCTGGAGCCGGGCCCCATGTTGCTGCTGGCCCAGCATGGCGTCACCACATGGGCATGGAGCTGGACAACATACATGCTGGTGCATGCACGCACAAGCCGCACCTGTGCAGACACAGTCCGCCTGACATTTGGGCGGTGCTGCCTCTGCACTGGCTGGATGCGCTTTTTTGGCATGGCCTGGGCTTCCACGTGCCTGCCCGGCTGCCTTTGCCACCACAAGCAGAGGTGCTGACTCTGTGGGTGCTCTGGGGTTGAAGCACCCATGGAAAAAAAATGGTGGGTGCTGAGCACCCACCGGCAGCCCCCCCCATCAGCACCTCCCCCTCCCTTCAGTGCCTCTTGCCTGCTGGCAGGCCCCGCAGATCAGCGCCTCCCCCTCCCTCCAGCACCTTCTGTAGATCAGCTGTTTCATGGCATTTGCAGGCGCTGGGAGGGAGAGCAAGGGCACAGCGTTCTGGGGAAGGGGACAGAACTGGGCAGGGAAGGCGCAGGGCGGGGGTGGGAAGAGGTGGGGCAGGAGCAGAGCGGAGATGGAATGAGGGTGGGAAGAAGCAGGGCGGGGGGTGGGCTTGGGGGAAGGGGTGGAGTGGGGGCGGGGCCTTGGCAGAGCCATGGGGAGCACCCCCCCAGCAGATTAGAAATGTGGCCTATGTACCACCCCCCACATGCCTAGGAGCCCTGCAGCACCTCGGAAATTTAAAAGGGCCCAGGGCTCCTGGTGCTTCCACTGCTATTGCAGCAGTGGGGGCAGCCAGGGCCCCCGGTCCCTTTTAAATTTCCCACGCCCCTGGGCAATTGCCCCCTTTGCTTCCCCCTCCACTCCCACATTGGCGGCCCTGGGTAGAATCATATAATAATAGGATTAGAAGGGACTGCAAGGGTCATCTGGTCTAACCCCCTGCCATGAGTCAGGATTTGTTCTGTCTAAACCATCCAAGACAGATGGCTATCCAGCCTCTTTTTGAAAACCTCCAGTGAAGGAGCTTCCACAACCGCCTTAGGCAGTCTGTTCCACGGGGCCGGCTCCAGGCACCAGCTTAACAAGCAGGTGCTTGGAGCGGCCAAGGGAGAGGGGCGGCACCTGTGGCAATTCGGGGGCGGCAGGTCCCTCACTCCCTCTAGGAGAGAAGGACCTGCCACTGAACTGCCATCGCCGATTGCTGCTTTTTTTTTTTTTCCAATTGCCGCCGCCGATCGCGGCTTTTTTTTTTTTTTTTTGCTTGGGGCGGCAGAAATGCTGGAGCCGGCCCTGCTGTTCCATTATCCTACTGTTCCTACAGGTAGGAAGTTTTTCCTGAGATTTAATCTAAATCTGCTATGCTGTAGTTTGAACCCATTGTCTCTTGTCCTGCCCTCAATGGCAAGAGAGAACAACTTTTCATTATCTTTTTTATGGCAGCTTTTCAAGTATTTGAAGACCACTATCATGTCCTCTCTTACATATTCAGTTCCTTCAGCCTTTGCTCATATGGATTACATTCTATCCCTTTGATCATCTTTGTCGCTTGCCTCTGGATCGTTTCCAGTTTCTCTACATCCTTTCTATGCATTGGTGACCAAAATTGGACACACTACTCCAGCCGGGGCCTAACCAGCACTGAGTAGAGCGGTACTATCCTCTCCCATGATTTACATGATATGCCTCTGTTAAAGCAACCTAAAATTGCATTTAGTTTTTTTGCAACAGCATCATATTGCTGAGTCATGTTGAGGTTGTGATCCACCACTACTCTCAGATCCTTCTCAGCACTGCTCTTGCCAAGCCAATTATCCCCCACTCTGTATTTGTGCATTTGGTTTTTCTTCTTCTTTAAGTGTAGCACCTTACATTTGTCTTTTTTGAGTTTCATTTTGTTGTCTATAGCCCAGTTCTCCAATTTATCAAGATCCCTCTGAATGTTAGCTCTATTCTTCACAGTGTTGGCAATCCCCTCTCCCCCCTTAGCTTTGTGTCATCTACATATTTGATCAGCAAGCTGTCTATTCCTACATCCAGTAATTAGTAAAGATGTTAAACAACATTGGACCCAGAACAGACCCCTGTGGAACCCCACTTAAGATCCCCCCTCCCCAATCTGACACCATTCCATTAATAGTGACTCTTTATTTGTGGTTGTTTAACCAATTATGTATCCACTTACTGGTAGTTCTTCCAAACCAGTATTTCTCCAGCGTATTTATCAGAATGTCATGTGGGATTCTGTCAAAAGCCTTGCTGAAGTCCAGGTATATTATGTCCACTGCATTCCCCTCATCCACCAAACCAGTTATTCTGTCAAAGAAGGAAATCAAGCTGACTTGGCATGATTTGTTCTTGGTAAATCCATGCTGGCTGCTAGTATTACCCCTTCATCCTCCAGGTATTTGCAAATTGAATGTTTTATACACTGATCTAGTAGCTTCCCAGGTATCTAAATCAGCTTAATTGGTCTATAGTTCCCAGACTCCTCCTTTTTACCCCTTTTCAAGATAGGCATTATGTTAGCCCATCTCCAATCGTCCAGGACCTCTCCTGTCATCCATGAGTTTGCAAATATTATTGCCAAGGACTCCAAGATTTCTTCAGCTAATTCCTTCAGTATCCTCGGGTGAATAGCATGCAGCCCCGCTAATTTGAATTCATTCAAATTGTTCAGAAGTTCTCTGACCTGCATCCCTGATCCCGATCTTCATCCCTTCCCCTTTATTGTCTATAGTAACTTTGCTAATAGTCCGGTCACGTCTTATTTTTTGTGAGATGATTAACGCAAAGGATGCTTTGAGCAGCTCTGCCTTCCTATCTGCCTTTTCCCCTTGGCAAAATTCTACCACCAAATTGAAGGGAAAGTTGATGGGGGTTTTGCATGACATTAATGGAGTCTATCTCCACTCTTGATATCTCCACTCCATGTCAGAGGTGACCTCTCTGGGGCTCATAAAAGCTTTTCCAAGCAACACAGCATTTTGCCTTTGGAATGTACAAGATTACACCACATAGCATATATCTTTATATGTGTTAGTATAATATCCCTGATGTACAAATCCCTCTTACCTAATCAAGTGTCTTCATTCTCACTCATCTGTATTGTGCTGTTATCACTGTGCTAAACAGCGGTACAAGTAGGGCGGTACGGTCAGGTACGCCATACCATTAAGATATTTATTGCCAGTACACTGTACCAGAAAGACACAGGAGCAGAATATGGGGCCACCAGGTGGCCACATGCCAGCAGCTTCTCTGGCATGGCTGTACCGCCCCAGCCCCGCCCACAGTCCTTCCATGCAGCTGCGTCTCCTGTCTGGGGTCTGTACAGTCCCGCTGGAGGACAGGGCTGTGGGCATGACAGCCACGCCGGAGGAGCTGAAGGTGTGGCTGCGGCTCCCAGAAGCCAGCGCCATGTGCTGCAGCTCCTCCAGTACGGCTGTACCAGTACCGCCCCCAGCCCTGTCCTCCAGCAGGGTGGTACAGACCCCAGACAGGAGAGAGGAGACACAGCTGCATGGAAAGGTTGGGGGTGGGGCTGGAGGCAGTACGGCCTCGCCGGAGGAGCTGCTGGCATGGGGCCTCCTGGGCTGGGGGCGGGATGGGGAGGAGTCACATGGGGGGGTCACGTATGGAGGTCACGTGCCCCCCTTTAGCTGGTGCCCCCCCTTTGTGTCCCTCCCATGAGTCGCCGATGCGCAGCATACCGGTAACTTGCACCACTGGTGCTGAGAATCTCTTCTCAAGACAAGGTATAAACCTTACCAAGTGCACTTCCTGTGTTTGTTTTGCCAAGTGGTGCTGACCCCATCCACCTTTGTTATGCTTACAAGAAAGCAATTTTACTTATATGAGAACATAGAGTCCTCATTCACTCATCTCTATGGGCAAACTGCAGCCCTTTATATAGAGCCTGCCCATGGGTGAATTTGCATAAGCCCTTATGTTGTTGCTGTGCACTGGAGTGAATTTCTTTGTGTGGTCACGCACACTCATTTGTAATGAGCTAAAGATTTTTTTTTATTTTTTTTATGCTGGCTCCTTGATAAACCATTGGCAGGGCATCACTACAATGGTTACAACATTGATCAGCTGTTTTCAGAAAATTTTGAGGCAAAATCTCACAAGACACACTTATTTCACAAGATTTTGGCTGCGTCCAAAGTAGGACCAGAACCCGGTTCCATTCTAATTTTGGATCCAACTCAGAATCTAAATGATATAAGGCCAGATTTTAACAACCTTACTCACATTCGATCTATCTTAGATACTTATCTGGCTCTCATCACCATAGTATCTGAGCGCCTCACAATTTTTAATGTATTGATCATGACAACACCCCTGAGATGTAGAAAAGTACGATTATATTGAGCAACACCTTAGCCCATGTATGGTCCCATTCACATCCATGGTACCATTCATGGAGTACTATTGAATGCGAGTAAATATGCCTGAATCTGGCCCTTAGAAATAGGTTTCAATCCAAACCCTTCCAAAATTCAGAGGGATTGTAATTCATGGTTGCAGTATAGATATCACACCTAAATATAGGTACGTTAGACATATCCAAGCCCTCAAAGCCAAACCCCTTTGAATTTCAGGTTCCCTTATGGATAGAGAAAGAGATGTATTGTTTTGCAACTTTTTGGTAGTACAGGCCAAAACCAACCCTTTTTAACTCTACTTACTATCCGTATAGTAAGAGAGGCTTTAATTAGAGCTATTTATATTTTCAGAATAAGGAAGACATTCTGAAAAAGAAATTGTTTTTGCAGCTGATTCAGGGACCTTCTGTCAACAAAAACTGCTCAAGACACTTTCTCACCACAACTTTATTTCCATTATTAGGAACTTACACCAAGTTGTATTTAGTTTGGTAATTTGCCAAACAATGTTCTTTAGGTCTCTATAGTGCAAAATTTGACAGAAAGCATAACACAAGGGAAAAAAAGGTATTTTTAAGCTCCTACTTTTTCCATTTTCCCATCAGAAATTTTAAAAAAAATATTAGTACTATAAATCCTTCTCTGTTCCAGTTTTCACTTTGGTTATTTATGCACTTTAAATTCAAGCCGCATAGAGAAGTCCAAAGTTATTAAATCCATTCAGGTAGTCCTTCAATCTATTCAGGAGCTGAGTGTGCCTGGCACAAGTGTTCAGTGTTTCCTTTTTGGTCATGGAGCCTGAAGCGAGACTTAAAGTAAATGCTTTGCTGTTATGATAATGATGATACTACCAGACGTTCTGGATGGAAAAGGCCAGGGAGGTTCCGATTATGACTCACATTCTGATATTGGCTTTTGTGTTTTAACTCAGCTCAGATTCAGTCTGTGGTTTTCAGTGAGAATCCTGCTTTTCCCCTCTTCCCGTGCAATTTTCCAGCTGGATTAACTACAGGAAGGTCAAATGACTTACTTGGTGGGTAACATCATGAGTCAGTGGCTCAACTAGTATTGAATCAAATACTTTCCTGTCTTCCAGCTTGACCACTAGACAACACGTAATTGGTTCATTGACCAGAAGACTGATGAAATCAGCAATACCACCAATAGGCTGGTATGAATTTGCCAGGCTCAGTGGAAGTCCACTGAGTGAGTTTGGTCCCTGATATTCAGCGTGTCTCAGGTGCTTGTATTTGCATGTACAAAACCCTGTCTGTGGGTGCAAATTGGTATTAGCATGTGCAAATCAGGTACCTGTGCTCCCACTTTATCCTAGGAATTACTGTATGAAATTCTATGACCTGTGTTATGCATGTCAGACTAGATCATGTGTTCTCAACCTGGGACCACTGCAAGTACCTCCCTTTCTTTATGGTTAGGAGGAAGTCCTATTGTAACAATTTGCTGGTGCATTGATGGAGACCAGCTGAAAATGTGGCCATTCATGTGTGTCTTTTATATATTTATATAATATGTCTGCACCAGAACTGGGTGAAATTTTATGGACAAACAGTTTATTAATTGAAAATGCAATTTCAGTCAATCTGAAACTATTTGTGAATTTGACATGAATTCACCAAAGAATTTCTGTAAAAATAATTTTGGGGGACTTTGAATTGCCCTCCCTCCAAAATCTTAGTCATTCATCATGACCGTGAATAGTCATTGGGCCAGGCAAAGAGAATAAATGACTCTATTGCCTGGTGAGTGTAGGGCATTCACCTATGACATTGAAGGCCCAAGTTCAAGTTGTTGCGCGAATGCTGCTGTAACTATTCATACAGAGTGGGACAGCTTCAACAGGATCTATTGAGAGAGACCTGTCCCTCAACATCCCACAGCTAAGTGGCTACGGCACACTGCCTACCGTGTGGGAGACCCAAGTTTAAATCTTTTCTCCCTATCTGGCAGAGGGGAAAGTTGATTTGGAGTCTCCCACATCACAGGTGAGTGCTGTAACCACTGGCATTAAGGTTATAAGGGAGGCCTCTGCCATTGCCACCTGGAAGAATCTGTTTCCAGTTGAGCAAAACAGATTGAACATGTTTTGTTCAACCCAAAATGGATTTTTTTTTTCAATTCACTGAAAAATGTCACAACTTTTGGATTTTGAATATTTTTGAAACTGCCAGCAAACTGCAAAATCAGTTCTTCGTCCAGTTCTAGTCTTAATTATATAACATAAGCAATTTGGAAGGGCATATTTTAGAAATGTAGTGTTTCACAGATAAATATTTCTGTAACTGTATTTCCTGTTAATCACATGGTATTTTTTTTTAGCATGGCATTAAGTAATCTCTTTGCATTAAATACTTCAAAAATGGTTGGTTATGATTTTTCATATTTTTTCTATTTACAAATACTGTGTTTTGCTCTTTGTGTAATTGGTGTAGTAATGGGATAAGAATTAAAGAGAAAAATAAATGATCTTCAAATAGCATTGAAGGTCTGATTTAAACTCTCCCAAACCAGGAAAGTCAGAGTTCATGCCAAAACATCAGAATGAATTCACTCCACTGTGCAGTGCTGAGGTATTGTTGCCATATGGCATTTAAGATACCCACTGTTTAGGGAACCCTTCAGTAAATCAGCAAAACATAGCGAATTGAGGATTGCCATGTTGTTGTGGCCATGAATTGTAGTCTGTGAATTGAGAATGACATTTCTGCTATAAACAAAATGTCTATTGTGTATATATATACTAGACAGAGCTCAAAGTAAGGCAGTACGGGGCTGTGTGGCATACCATAAGGATGGAGCTATAGATAGATATAATTTATTTTACTGGTGACTAGCTAGCAGCTCAGTAAACCTTAGTATAGAGTCATCACATAAAGACAGAAAGAGTTACTATTAGATAATCTTTTTTATCCTCTTATCCGTGTAGGATTGTTCCCTACAGTGTATTCTTAAAGGTTTTGTCCAGTCTACTTTAAAAAACTCAAGCAATGGGATTTCCACCACTTTCCTTGTAATCCTACACTACAATATAATAGATCTCACTACTAGCAAATATTTTCCAAAAGCCTTTTTCTCATTTTCATCCCAAAACTGCTATTTGTACTCCCTCATCATTCCCTGAAAATTCATTTGCCTCTTTGGTGTTTACATCCTTCTAATACTTATCATATCATGCTTAGTCATCTTTCAACTAAGCTACACATATTCCATTCCTTTCATTTTTCCTCATTCCCCATCCCCAGTCCTTTAATCACTTCTTTTTTCCTCTGAAGTCCATCCAGTTTGTCAACAAGTTGCCCTCAATTTGAGTTGAGTCATGTCCTGCTCTCTGCATGACAGTAAAAGTGTCAGCAGTCAGGGTTCCAGAACGGTATGAATTCACAGCCTGCCGTAGAACAAAATGGAGGAGAATGACCACGGAGTTCCCTCAGGAAGAAGAGGCATGTGAAGAGGAAGATTATTTGTCTGGGTTGGAGAAGGGAAGGACAATATCCAATGTTAGAAACAATGAGAAGCGGGGGGGGGGCGGGGTGAGGGGGAGGGAACTACAGACAGGAGAGAAAGGAACAGGCTGAGCTAGAAAGAGAAAAGCATACTCAAAGGGCCATTTAGGTACATATGTGCATAGGGCTTTGTGCTGAGCCATACCACTCAAGACAGCTCAGGGTGCCTGAGGCATAATTGTCCCCTGAGCTTTGCGGTACATGGGGAAGGGGGGGCAAGGAGAAGTGTTCAGGCTGTAAAAGAGGTGTGGCCATAGCCTCAACGCCTTCCTGCCTTCTTTACAGGGATGTGCACTCCTGAGGGAGCAGTTCCCTGCATTTGGGACAGACGCTGTCATGGGCCATACAGGTAAGGTGGGGAGCTTCCTTTGCATGCCTCCTTCATCTCGTACATACACCAGTGGAAATGTCAGGCCTAATTGTGCCTAATGCGGGCAAGGGGAGTGAATGTTTGAATAATTTTGTTTTACGAATACAAATGTTAGAAGGTAGTGAAATGACTCACTGGCCACGTCTGCCTCTTGCCAGCCCAGCTGGAATGGCTCCTGTGTCCTACCTAGGAACCTCAGGAAATCAGACCACTCAGCAGGCAATGAGATACAATAGCTACCTGTTTCACCATCTGGTCCAAAGCCCAGGGAAGTCAATGGGAGCTTTTCCATTGACTTTACTGATGAGGCAGAGTGCTAGAGGGGCAGTGGTTCTTGAAGCCAGAGCCAAGAATGGTGGAGAGCCAGGAGATTTAACAGCCAGAGTCCTGCCTCTGCAGTTTGCAAAGCATTGGGAGCAGCTTAAACTGTACTTTGGCCTATTTTATCCATAGGTTCTAATCTCTACAGGTGGCTTTGTTGGTTGGATCTGTTGTCCCATATGCTTTCCAACTTTTCAGTTTTGGTGTGGCCCACAAGTGTAGAAATTACAGTAGCTCATTAATGAAAATATTGGGCATAGAGGGTCTCAATCCTGCCCCCTCCTCCCTCCCACCCCCGTCAATCTCAGCCTTTCCAGTTACTCACTGTTCCCTGTCAGTCAAGTTTTAATTGTCCTGGATAGGGGTAATGTTTCTGCTGTTTTCCCTGTGTGACCGATCGTTTCACAGTGTTCTGCACAATTACCTCATGACAGGAGGCAACCTGGGTGACCATGTGTTGTGCAGATGTACAAAGCCAGCTCTGTTTACAGGTTTTTTTCCCTGTGACAGTAAAATTAAAAAGAAAAGTACTATATCATAGTCTCCTGGTGGTCCCCACCTCCACTCTGCCATATAGACCTTCCAAAACATCATTTCACCCCAGAAGGCAAACAGACCTGAGGTCGATTAAGAACGATTACAACGTAATCAAATTCACAGGGAGGGGAACATTTGAAAAGGAATTTTTTTTCCGGCTTGCAGCCAAAAATAAATAAATGTTGTAAGTATAATGTAATGTTTTTAGAGGAGATGGTGATGGAAGGAGAAAGGTTATTTCTGTATCACCTATGGAAGAAGGGGAAAAGTTAACTTGTGTTTTGAGTGATGTGCAAACTACCCTGTATATGAGGTCAAGAATTCAAATTGTAGGCTATAGGCAGTTGCATTTGAGGCTTGAACTTGAAGTATATTTGTCCACAGAAACTAATATTTCATTTCTATCAATCAGTGCAACATACTGTGATCAGTGTCTAGTTCTTCATAAAACAGCCTAAGCCTGAAAATTTTAAAGGCACCACATAATTTTAGCACCAGGGAGTGAAAACCACAAATTACCAAGAATCACATATTTTGAAAAATAATACAATTCATGTGATTATTTGTTTTGCTTTAATTATTTTTGAAATATTAATCCATTGCTTGGATCTGAGATGCTAGTCATAACAGATTGCCATTGCCCAGATGAAGTCTAAATCATTATGAAAATGCTTCCATCAAATGGGAAACCATGTTTGGATTATTATTGAATTTCTTTTTTGTCTTTGGTTGAGTTCGGTGTTTGTATTAGTGTACTACTGAAAAGAGACTCAGCACAAGAAGTGCTTTTCAGAGATATGTTGTCATTTCAGTTGGCCTGGTTATGATCTCTCTTCCTCTGCTTTTACACCTGTTGATGTCAGTGGGTTTGAGCTGGTGCACATTAGATCAGAATCAGACCTAGAATACAATATACTATATGGTTGGACATTATTGACCCTGGAGAAACAGACTGCAATGCACAGGAGAGCTGGGAGCCTGTTACACACTAGATCAAGGGAAACCACTCCACAAATAGAAAGAAATTAAAAGCTCCCTCAGAGGAGGAAATACCTCCTTGATTCCCATTGGGGCATCTGGGGGAGAGACGGAATTGACAGTACAATCCAAAGACCTGTTGTTCAAACTGAAGGACTCCCCCCGGCCCGCTCCGTGCCATCTGGGGAAAGTGACTGTGTCTTTGAGGGCTGAGCTTCCCAAACAGATAGTCTGGGCAGGGTGTGGTGAAGCTCTTGGTGTTACGCATAGCTGGTTGGAACCAGACTCTGAATAAAGCAGAGCTCTTGAAAGCACCTTAAGCGCTGAGTGATCATTGAACACGACACCTCACAATCTATGACAAACACACTCTGCATACAAAAATGGGATGGGTACCTAGTTCCTCTCACCTCTCAACCACAGTATTTGAATAACCCCCACTGTCTCAGTATGAAGAGAAATGGTTGCAGGGTTCATAGCACCCATGTCTCTTGTCTAGTGAGTGCTACTTAGGTGATGGTGAGACCCTCTGTCATAAAACAGTTTCATTGTCCTTGATTCACATAATCAGGGTAACAACACTTTATTCCTCCTGCCCCAATAATAGAGAAACTAGGGATCCTACAGCTGCAAAAGTGACCATTTTGGGCTGCCGTGGGCTCATGCTAGGTGGGGTGGGTGTGCCTATGCAAGCAAGATCAGCCCCTAAAGTTCTTTTCCACACTCGCCATAATTCACCACCAGATGTCAGGGTAGAGCTCATCCTGACTCTGCTTACACTTATAACAACTTCATAACTAAACTTACTCACAGTGTTCTGTTAGTCTTTTAAGTGTCCTTCACTGTCACTTGGACCTGCAGGTCTCCCTTGGAACATCAACACTACTGCTGTCAGGATGAGGCAAGTCCACTGGTTCTGGTTGCTCCATGTTCTGGGGCTCCCTTATCTCAACCTGCTGAGGCCATTGCCTGCCCAGCCCCTCTTGTGCAAACTAGCTGACTCATTGTCCCTCCCTTCTGAGATTTGGAAAAGGTGTCACCTATTCCTCCATAGTATGTATCCACTTGGGGTGACAATTTCACATGACTGCAGGACAACTTCTTGTGACACCCCTGCTGTGTGTGACCATTGTTTCCCATCATAGAGACACACAGTGTCATTTTCATGAAGTGGTGGCAACCCCCAGGATCCCAAATCATGTTGATTTTTTTTTGTTTTGTCGTACATCTCTTTATGCATCAGCAAGTCCCCAGTGACTGACATCCATTTCTAACAGTGCAGGCACTCTTGTTTTCAGTTTTTCAGTTTAACAACATGTCAGCAGATGACAACGAATGCTTCATTGATGCTGCTCTGTAATTTAACAGTGCTAAGCGTGGATCAGAGTCTGACTCTGACTTTTTTAGTGGGTGCTTTATTAGTCTGACAGCGTTTTCTACCAATCAATTGGATTGAGGGTGTGATTACATATCTAAAACTGTACTTTACTGCAAACTGCTGTGACCCATTGTCAGACACCACTATGTCAGATATACCTTGTCTAGCAAAAATAGATTTGATATGCACAGTCACCTGTTTATCTGTCATAAGTTCTAGTAAAGCTATCTCAGGGCGGTGAGAATAATAGTCTATTTGTCCATAGTATTTTCTGGCCAGTTGAAACAAATATATGCCCTAGTTTGGTGCAGGGGGGTGCAATTTTTCCTGTGCCACCAACCTGGGCTCTTTCACTTCACTTGGCCTATATTTTTGGCACATGTGACAAACCTTAACAGCTTCTTCAATGTGGCTGTTCATTTGGGGCCAGTATAAAATGTCTCTGGCCCGTCTCTTTGCTTTTTCAATCCCTAAATGACCCTCTTGTATTCTTTTTAACATTTTTCTGTAACACTTTAGGAATCACCATCCTGGTGCCTTTAAAGAAAATCCCATCTTGTACTGAGAGCTCCTACTGAAATTAATAATGTGGGCTGGGAAGATGCTGTCCAGGCCCCTTTGTGCTAATAGCCTTAATCACTTTCTCCAGGGTCTCATCCTGAGCAGTAGCTTTGGAAATCACAGTCCACATTTCACTTGAGTCTGGACAGGTTTTTTGATCAGACTGATATGTACAAAATCTAGCTCTGGACTTTGCTCCACTGCACTTCTGTCAAATGCTCTAGAGAAAGTATTTGCACACACCAAATCTCTCTCAGGCTTGTACTCAATTTTCAGATCATTCATTTGTAGCAGAAAAAATTAATATCTGTGTTCTTGGGGTGGGGTGGAGTGAATGCCGGCCCATTTTAGCAATGGCAGTAGGTGGTTTATGGTCAGTTTCAGCTAACACTGCTCTCACACTAAAAAAATACATTACACTTTTTACATCCAGCGACTAAAGCCAAAGGGGTGCTCTCTCTCTCGCTCGCTCTCTCTCTCTCTGAGTGTATTGATGCTCAGTTTTTGTGAGTGCCTATGATCTCCAGTTTTGATCACACTGCTCTAAGCGTCAATACTCTCCAACGAGGCATCCATGGACAACTTAGTTTTGTGCTTATTGTCATAGTACCTCTTTAATTAACTCCTTCAGTTTCTCAAACTCTTTAAAAGATTTCCATCCCGCATCTATTGGACATCTTTGCTCAGTAGCACTGTTGAGTCGCTGGTTTGGGCAGCCAGATTAATCACAAATTTCCCTCCATAGTTGACCAGTCCAAATAATCTTTGTAACCTTTCTTGTCTGTTGGAGCAGGCATGTTGGTGATGGCCTTAACTTTACTGTGATTTACTTGTACACCTGGCTGTATTACTTTCTCCCATATGTATGCTATTTCTATTACATTTACATTTGTTTGTTTAGCTTTACCCCTGCAGCTCTGGTTCTTTCCAAATTTGCTTGGAGCTTCTGGTCATGCTCTTCTGCTGTCTTTTCCCAGATGAAAATGTAAACCTTAGTACCTCTATACCATCAAAACTTTGTTGTATTTGCCAGTGAAACACCTTGGGTGCTGAATATAATCCAAATGGCAGTCTAATGTCTCGTGAAAGAGGTGCTGAATGTGCATGAATGTGTGTTTTCTTTTTCTAAGGCCCTCTGCCTGAACCCTTAGAAAGCAGCAAGTGTAGAAAAATATTTGGCATTGGCCAATTCCCCCCAAATATCTCCCCTTGTACGTAGTGGAAAATGTTCTCTTTTTACAAATTGATTTAATCCTTTTGTTCTATGCCTAAGTGAAGGGTTCCTCCTTCCTTTTCAACAATTACCAATGAGTGTACCTACTATGCTGGTTCTTCTGCTTGCTCTATGATTCCCAATGGAATGAGCGTATCCAACTCCTCTTTTAGCTTCTGCCTAAGGGCAAAGGGAACTTTCCTAGGAGGCATGAATTGTGGTGCAGTTGGGGATCTTTCAGCTCTGTTCTGTTGAGAGCCTCCTGTCCCCTGGAAGACGTCCTTAAACTCTTCCTCAATTGTTTTGGTTCCCTTCACCTTCTTGATGAGATCAAGTGCTTGACACACTTTAAACCCTGATACTATTACAAACTGTATCTTTTCTAATTTGTTATTTACCCATACGTTTAGTTCACATGTGCCTTTTGTGAGGATAAGCTCTCTGCTTTAAATCCTGAGTTTTACCCATTTACCCTCCAATCTCTGTGGTTTCTCTTTTAGTGCTAATAGCTTGTGCACCAGTGTCCAACTTAAAATTAATAAAGGACCCACTTGCTTTTAATTGACGGTTCAATCATCTTTTGCTGCAACATTGTCCATTGCTCCTATAAAGAGTTTACCTGAGCTAGTAGTGCTGTCATCGCCCTCTTTTCCATGTTGTGCATGCTGTTGGTGCTTGCAAACTCTTGCAAAGTGATGTAATCCATTGTGTTTCTTGCATCTTTTTCATATGCGGGGCTCTGTCTTAGCTGGGCATATGTCTTTTCCCATAAGTTGGGCATTGTGTTGGTTGACGCAACATGTGCAGCTCCATGTACTCTTTTGCCTGAACTCTGACTTTGAGCTTCACATGTCTTTCTGTCTCAGGTCTCAATTTTTGTAGTATTTTGGATTCTCTGTCATGTGTAGAGTGGCCACCCTCCATAAGCTTCATTTTGGACTTGGTGACTTCCTTTTCCTGGCAAATTCTAATTGCTTTGACCAGGGTTAATTCTTTGTCTTCCATTAGTCTCTCTCTGAGTTTTTTGTTCCCTATCCCCACCACAATCGGGTCTCTTATCAGGGACTCAGTTATAGCCCTCCAAAATGGTAAGATTGGCTCATCAGCCTGATATTAGTCATAGACTGGCCTATGGTTTCATCTTCTTGCTGTATTCTCTTTTAAAAAACCTCTCTCTCATCTTTTTCATTTTTATGTGGAGTGCAGTACTCCTCAAATTTGTGTAATACAGTTTCATAATTAGTCTCCTCTGCCTGAGTTAACTGAAAATATTGACCACATCAAGTGTATGTGAACGAGCTATTGTCAGAAATAAGGTGACCTTCTGACTGTCTTCCTTTTTACTGGCAGCCATTGCTTGCAGATATAAAGTCAAGCACTGTTTAAACCTTCTCTAGTTGTTTTCCACATTTCCAGAGAGTTGGGGCTGTAGTGGAACTTTTAACTGCTCCATTCTTCCACTAAGGGTATTTCTTAGTTCCTTTTTACACCTGGTACTGCATTGTGTTCAGTGGTCACTCCGGTGACAGAGCAACAGAAAGATGGACCCCAGTGCAGGTTTTCATTGTGAGCCCCCACTCACAACAGCACCAATCCCAGAAGCACCTTCTTTCCCCCCAGGCACCACAATCCTATCCAGAATGAAAGTCTTGCAGGAGAGGTGTTGGAGACCGAGCACGCCTGCACTCACCCAACAATGGTGGCTATGGTGTCTCCTGTGTACCCTGGGGCTGGGCCCAGTGCCCTGAACCAGCCATTGCAATCTGTCACAGAAGATCGCAGCACTGTTCAGGTTTGGCCCACCCAAACTTCCATCCCAGTGCCCCAGGTTGCAATGCCATTCACCGCCTGTCCCCACATCATGATCGAGAGTTGGGTGTGCCAAAACTGAGTTGCACTATGACTTTGTGTGCCAGGTTGCAATGTCCAGAACAGGGCGCCAGGTCCAGCCCCAGGGGACAGAGGTGCCACTGGAATTGCCACTGTGGGATGAATCACAGACACAAAAAAAAAGTCACAGACAAATGGACAAAGGGGTTCCGTGATTTCTTTTCACACCATGATAAACCTGCGGCCTTAATACTAATACAAACTTTTGAGCCTTCCGGGGCCCTCTAAGTTGTGTGGGCCCTGTGCACGTGCAGTGGCTGCACTGGCTGTTCCTCTGTCAACAGATCACTTATTGTTTGCAAGAGATCTGCTTTTTTCTGTGTCTGGTTCCTACTGGCTGTGCATCACGTTTCTTAGTGCAAGTGATTCTCAGTGCCCCTGCCCAGACTCTATCTGGGAAGCGCAGCCCTTAAAGGCACAGCCTGCACTACCACAATAGGGAAATCTCATTTGTATGGGATCTATCTTCATCCAAGCAGCTCTGCACCACCTTACCCATGGGGTGGCCATGGGTCCTCACCTTCCCTCCCTGTCCACGAGGTCCCTCTGTTGTCTTTTGCACTCTGCACAACAAAAATGACATGAAAAAGCCACAGGGGCACAGTTGGGTCCCAAATAACCTTGTTTACTAAATATTCACAAACATGTAATGCGTAGTTATGTCATGCTGCTGCTCCAGCTCCAGCTGGTTTCTGGAAGTTTCTAAAATATAGAACACAATGAGACCCACTAGAGGGCTCATAAATGATTTTAAGGGATACTACCCTATTCCCCTTACTGTCAATTGGCCCCTTACATAGATGGTTATGCAACCTTCTGGAGTTAACTTGCCCTTAATGCTGTATAAGATCTTCATGTGTTAAAAGAAATTAAAGAAGTTGCAAAATCTGTTGGTACAATAATAACAGTGGGTGATCTGAATGAAACCAGTACAGACTGGTTGAATGGCACATCTGGAATGGTTTTGAGAGGAACTTGATTAATACCATAAATGACTGCTATGTAAAGCCACGTCTTTTAGTGCTTAGTACAGGGGAAACTCATCTTAGCCTTGAATATAAAGGAGTTTATACAAGCAGATGAATGTATGAGCTCCAATGGGCAGTATGGATCACTGCAAAGTTAAGTTTGATATTTTAATAGTCAGGGACTCGCCTACGATAAAGGTGAGGAAATTCAAATAAGAAATAGGGACTGATGTGGAATCAAAACAACAACAAAACCAAAAACTTGAGACCGAAGAATGGGTTGAAGGCTATTTAAGAAGACCTTATCAGAAATGCTGAGCATTTGTATACCTATGAGAATGACATTGGAATGTAAAGAGGGAGAGCAAAACCTGCATGGTTAAGTGGAGAAGGGCATGAATTTACTGGGGTTAACAATGCCAAACTGTAAGAACGGAAATACTGCTCCAAGTGATTGGAACTCAGGCAAAACCAGGGGAAGTCTACACAAGCACCCCTAGGGAGTGTGTGAAGCACCAGCACAAGCAGCCTGTGCATGACTTAACATGTGTTGACCCAAGTTTGTAGTGTAGCATTGACACAGCCTACGTTGGAAATAAATTGAACAAGTAGGGCGTAGGGAGACCAGAGAGCCAACAATGTCAAGGTTGTTAATGAGAATATCTCCTCATATGTTAGAAGCAAGGAGCAGCATGCATGTCTGTAGCTGTTCTAGAACTTCCAGAGTGAGAGATAGTTCAAGAGAATGCTGGAGTAGCAGAGGAAGTTAAATTAATTTTTGTGTCAGACTTTGTTGTTGAAGGTGAGTCAGGAATTCCTTTTTCCAAAGCTCTCTTTACAGAGCTTCAGAGTGCAGCCTTGATTGGGCTTGAAGCCTCTGAGGAAGTTATGGAGCAACTTGACACACTCGTATGTAGTAAATCATCATGGGCAGAGAGTACTCATCCAAGGGAAATTAAGTGTGAAATAGCTGGTATATCAACAAAGAAATGTCTTCTATTTCTTTAAATATAGCAGTTATTCCTGAAGGTTGGAAATTCCACTAACAAGGAGAATATATGTAATAAAGGAGCCAAGGAAGATTCTGGCGACCTTTGCTTCAGACCAGCAAACCTCACCCTCAGTACTGGAAAAAGTGACTGAGAATCTAATTAACGACAGACTGGTATGACATTTGCAGTTTATACTTTAACAAGGGCAAAACCCATAAAGGTTCTATATGGGAAAAACTATGCTGTCTATCCTGTTAGAAATACTTGAATAAAGTAACTAAACCTCTACCCCGATATAACGCGACCTGATATAACACGAATTTGGATATAATGCGGTAAAGCAGCGCTCCAGGGGGGCGAGGCTCTGCACTCCGGTGGAGCAAAGCAAGTTCAATATAACGCGGTTTCACCTATAACGCGGTAAGATTTTTTGGCTCCCGAGGATAGCGTTATATCGAGGTAGAGGTGTACATACTGTAGTAGATGAAGGTGACCCAGTGAACATGCTCAAATTTACCTGGATTTTCAAACAGCTTATTACAGATAAATTACTTTTTATTGAGGATTTTTTCGTTAGAAGAGAGCATAAGAATGAGGCTTATTGGGATGTCAGTTTTTAAGCAGGAGTCAATCGGGAATTCTGCTTAAGAACTGGTGGCCCCAGTAACATTACAACCATACATGGAATGGATCTGATACTCATACGACTCTGTTGATTTTAATGGACTCACTGCTGCTTTACTTTAAGATAAGGGAGAAGAGAGTCAAGTCCAATATGTCCACACTGAGCAACAGATTACTTTTGACTGGTGAGAGATATTTTTTTAAAAGCAAAGCACGTTCAGGGTGTTGATTTGGGAGACCTTCCTTTTTTTCCTTATTAATGCTCCCTGTTCTGTTTGATATAGCCAATGTGCTCATTCTTGTACAAAACACAAAGGCATGGCACCTATTGTGCTGGCTGTTAAGCAAGGACTTCACAGCGCTTTGGATACCTTTCTTTTTGGTGAGTGTACGGGGAATAGAGCAGAGTGTGTGTGCAGAGCGAAAGGAGACTCACGAAAGCGGGTCAGTTTCATTGTGAAGGACCCTTGCTGTGCAGATTGAAGTACATGAAGTGGTTGGAGGGGTAGCAAAACAATGGGAAGGAGCACACGGGAAAAAAGAAGTAAAAGAATCAAAAGTGAAGGGGACCAGATAGCAGACTAAAAAGAGGAAGAGCCAATAGAGAGCGGGTTGTGCTGGTGCTACCATACTTATAAAAAAAGAAATCAGAAAGAAATATTACATTATTTTTGTAGTAAAAAAAGACAAGGAATCGGAGCCTTGCCACATGCTACCTTCTCTAAGCTTGCTGCTTTGTGAGAATCCTGCATACTGTCTATCTGTTCTCCACCATCAGCTCTGCCTGAAATGCCTGGCTAGAGTGAACAGACAAATGCTGATCAGAGTAGAGCTCTTAGCTCTGTTTGACACATTACAGTACTTCTTCAGACACTGATCAGTGCTCAGCTCACTGCAGAGCAAGGAGAGCTGGCAATTAGTGTCTGAGGAAAAAGATCATACCATTGGTGGGGAGCCACACCGCTGGCAGGGTCAAGGGAAACGAGGAGGAAAGTGGACAAGAGTGAAGAGTGGAAGGCGACTGGGGAGGGGGAGACAAAAGCAGGATTGAAGCACACAAATAAAATTTTAACTTCCCTCCAGTCCTAAGCTTGGGCTGAAACTCAGTAGATCTGTGGGCAGCACATAGAGTAGCTAGTATGACCTCGCCATTTGCAAGAATATTCCTTTATGTTTACATTTTTAGAGAAGAGAGTGCAAGCTTCATCTATTCAGCATGTTCAGTCAGAGCAGCTAGATAGCTGTTTAATCCAGTCTTATGATTAACAAGGAATATGAGTGAGTAGTCCCATGTACTTTCTTTGGAGTTGTCTTCTAGGCCAATGTAAATTTAAAATGGATGGTATGTACTTTTTTTATTTTTTTGTCATGGATAAGTAAGACAGGTGTTATCAATTTGGGTGAAAAAGAGCAAGAGGTTCTCTTGCCAGTTTTGTAGATTTAAGAAACATTGATGGGCTGGATGATGATCAGAGTTTGGGATTTCACTTCACTGTAGGATGGTTCAAGCAGACATTAAGAAAAATTCCCCGAGCATCCCAGATTTTGTCACTTATACAGAAAGCTGTTGGTTCACTCCACTTGAGATCTAGCTGATATTATGTTTATGTGACTATTAGAGCTGGCAGAATCATGTGTCCCTTGCAGTGAGATGGGAAAACAAGTTAGGTATCCAGGAGAATGACAGTATGAGATAATATATGTATTATAAATATGGATAAATAATATAAATCTGGATTAGTGCTAAAGGTTTGTTATTGGAGATGTGGAAAGTCAAACACCAATCATACTCGCACTATATGATTGCTTCAATACTCATCTCATGTTGATATTAGATCCTTTGTGACACACTGCCCGGGATAGCACTGATGCGACTTTCAGGTGATTCATTTCAATGCTGTTCACATCCTGAGTAACCACCTTTAAAGGCAAGAACATGATTGTCCTCCCCCCTGCATCGGTGTAAATCAGGAGTAACTCCATTGTATTACATTAGTGTAAATTGGTATACGTGAGATCATAGCTTTTGTTGCAGGAAAGGGAGCTCTGTGTAGGCATTTGATGACCAACAAAATGCAGATTAAAAATCACATTGTGAAAATGACACCATGGAGCTACTCCCATGCTTCCTCTTTGCATTTTTAGTCATGCTGCTTCACCTCAGTAAACCAGACAAAGACTGACTGAAGGAAATGAATCTGTCTAGTTTCTATTTCACATGCCATTGTCAGAGGAAGACAGATAATGGGAAACTTAATGGCTACAGGAATAAGTATTGCCTTTGGTGTATGAAATGGAAAACATACAGATCCCCCAGGGGAATCCCAGGATGGAGGTGGGGAGTCTACATGAATGTCCCAAAGCAGGAACTGCAGTCCCAACATACATCATGTAACATTTCTACCCGTACTTGCAATAGTTTCAATTTTCATAAACCAGGGACTCTTACAAACCGAGGAGCTGGAGTTACACACATGTTTGGATAACTAAAGCAAAGAAAATGTGGGCCTGATTCTGCTCTCAATTACACTGATGTAAATGGAGATACCTTGGGGTAAAACTGCTGTGAAAGAAGTTTTCTTTTTAAGGAAACATATTATGTATTTAGGCCGTTCCATAGTTATAGCAACAATAACTCTAAACTTAGTAGATTTTTTTTGTATTGCACGTACATGAAAGAAATTTTCATTCACTCAGTAGTAACTTCATTATTTTCTAATATGTTAAACTTAGCCAGGAGTCTCTTCCTCACAGAGGACTAGCTGTGTGGAAAATTTCAACTTTCAAAGTTTAGTTGTTTTTAATTATCCATGCAGAGAAAAGAATTGTGATTTATTTTGTTTACGAAGACAAATTATATTTTTTTCATTCTTTGTTAACTTAAAAATATGCCTGAATGGATCAAACTCAAACTTTAAGTCTTTTTTGTGAAGACCAAACCAAATTTCTCCTGGTCCAACTCCTGACCCTGGTCATTTCAATTCTGTTCTAGTCAGTTTTTATATTTCCCTAATCTCCATAGGATCTGAGCACCTTCCAGAAGTGCATTAAGCACCACGGTTAGCATTTGTCACTTGTAATGCTCTCTTTCTGCCTCCCCAACTTTTTTTTTTTCCTTTCCAAGAAGAAAATTATGTGAGGTATCCTAGAACTTTTCAGGATTTCTGTAGTCCAGCCAGGCTTCATGGTCATGGCATTTAAAAGAAGTCCCTGAGGAAGAAACCTTTCTCCAGCAACAGCCATGCAGGGTCGGATTACTTAGCAGGACTATTCCCAGCTACTACTCACTATGCATAAGTGGTGGCATGATCTGGTCCAAAATAAATATGGGACAGCTTTTCAAAAGAGCTCGGTATGTTCCCCCTCGTGTCAGAATTGGAGCTGCAAGAGACTAGGCGTTTCTGACAATGTGGCCCTTCGTTAGATGCCTAAATGGGAGCTGAGTTCTTCTGAAAATCTGGCCCAGTTTTGGATGCTGAGTGCTTGAAAATGTGGCTCCCTGGTCCTGAACCATCACTGAGTTACTCCCAGTTTTACACCAGGGCAAATCCTTTGATTTTAATGGTGTTATACCCTGTAAAACTGGAGTAGCGCTCGGATGCAGCAGGCCCTTACCGTCATTTATAAACCTGACCACATATACTTTTTTTTTTTTGGGGAAGAAAATGTTTTTGAAATATTACCCTGTCGCATGAATCTGGGCTGCTCCTGACAGCCTGCCAACTTCCAGATTAAATGTAAGTCATTACAGAATGTTTTCCTCACATGGGAAAGGCTGGAATTGTTTGGTGTTAGTTTTGCCCTCCAACATTAATTCTAATTACCTCAAAATGCAAACATGTTTGAGTTTCCAGCAGATGACATTATTTTCTCTTTGACATCAGACATCAAAGAAAGAAAAATAAACACAGGACAGTGACAGCATTAAGCCGCTAGTCATTTTTCAGAAGGTTTTTCATATTCTATTTCAGACTGGTTCCTCTTTAAGTACTGTCCTACAGATTAGAGTCGGAGGATTGTGCCTTTTCTTTTCCAGTTCTCTTTAAATAAGAGAGTGGGAAAGGAGGGGAAAAAAGAGAGAAACAGTCTGGTTTAGATCAGGCTTGGAGGTTTGGGTTTTCAGACACACACACACACTATGGTGATGGGAGTTTTTTTAATTCTATTTTTAGCTTTTCTTCTGAACATTTGTGGATGAGGCAGTCACATTTTCAAACTGAAATCATTCAAAGGGATCAGAAACTTGGCGATTGTGGTCAATTTTGAGCCATGCCTAATGAATCCAAAATAAGATCAGAAACTGAAACATTTAGTGCAGACTTCTAGGACAGGGATAGTTAATGAACTGCTATATTTGTCTTGTCAGGCTACACTGCCCTGGAATTTAGTTGATGCTTCCAAGCTATCTGCTCCACAGTATCTGACTCTCCTGTCATTTCATGGCCTGAAAATGGACACGTCAGAGGTCTGATCCTTCTCCCATGGAAGTCAAAAATGAGAGATTTACCCTTGACTTCAATGGAAGCAAAATCAGGTACCAGATTTTTCAGGGTTTGCTTGTTGCCATAATTAAGACAGCAAGTAGTGGAGCTAATGGTTAGTGCTCATAGCCCCAGTTCTGTATTGGGATCTGCTAGCATGCACCGCTGTATCAGTATGGAGTCCTGCTGATGTCCATAGAGCTTCACATGGGTGCCTCTAGCAGATTCTGATGCGGATATCAAGACCTTAACTTGCCATCTCTGGAGACTGGGCTCTGATGAGATTTTAATATTAGTGTGGTGGTTGCTTATCTTAGCCAACATTTAGGGGCATCACAAAATCATGCTTGATTGAGGTAATGAATCAGAAGATTTGGGTTCTGTGACGGGTTGCCCCCCTTCCCCCCAGGGTGCCACCTGGAACTGGTTTGCCCTCTGACCCACCAGCCTGGGCTCCCTCTTACACTGCGCTGCTGTGACAAGTTGCAAAGCCCACTAAGCTTGCACTTTCACCAGCATTCACACAGGTCGGGATACACCCAGCTGCAGTCACATGCAGGCTCTCTAACCACCAGCCTCCCAGCCTAGGACCCCAGAGCAGTACTGTCCTGCCCTGGTCAAATCTGGCCAATATATGGGTTTAACGCCCGGTCAGACTCTCCCTCAATGTGAAGAGGACCATGCACACTTATGGTAACCAAGCTGAGATTTTCCCCAGGCCCCTTAGTCAAACACACACTAGTTTGGACTGAAATATAAAATAAGTTTATTAACTATAAACTGATAGATTTTAAGTGATGATCAGTGATAGCAAACAGATCAAAGCAGATTACCTAGTAAATAAACAAAACCACAAACTGAGTTTAACACACTAGATAGGTAGGATATGAATTAGCAAATTCTCAGCCTGAGTGATAAACAGACTGGCGGATTCATAAGGCACAAGCTGCCTTGGCTTTGCAGCTTTTGTTTCCCAAGTTTTCATACACAGGCTAGAAATCCCTTTAGCCTGGGACCATCACTTCCCCACTGTTCAGTCTTTATTCCTCAGGTGTTTCCAGGTGTGTTGTTGTAGGGAGAGTGAGGTTTCCCCCCTGATGTCATTTCCTCCCTTTTATATATTCTTCCCACTTGCTGGAAAGCTCTTTTGCTGTGACCTGCGTCAAAAAGTTCCCATTGTGTAGTGCTATCTCTGAGAGGTTTCTGTTGTACACAGTTCCTTGTGCGTGTGTGCATTTCCTCAATAAGCCATTAACATTGTTTGGCCTTTTCCCTGTTGTACCTGAAAGGCTGCTTGTGGGTGTTTTCAACCTCACAACACGTTTCAGTAACACATACATAGCCAAACTTCATAACTTCACATACGACGATAGCACATACTATCCAACGAGATATTAATGTCTAGCAAATCAATTGAATGATACCTCACAAGGCATACTTTGTGCAAAACATATCCCAATTACATGACAGTGGTGACTACTGGGGCGTCAGGGTGTCACAGGTTCAATTCCACACTTTGCCACAGACTGCCTGGGTCATCTTGAGCCAGTTATTTAAATCTTTGTATCTGCAAAATTGACATCATAATACTTCTCTTCATCACAGGGAGTGTGGTGAGGTTAAATGACTACTTGATTCTGATGCATTCATGTGTCATGGTGGTGGATGCCATAGAAAATCTGTTTCAAAAATTGTTTAAATCCTGGGAAAATTACAAAAGTCTATTCCCAGGGAGTGGAATAGCAGAGTTATTACAGTACATGGCTGAGCCGCATTGTATTGGCAGAGCTATGTGGGGAGCTTAGACAGCATGCCAGTGCTACTTGTTCCTCACTTTAAACCTGATTCACAAATTTTAAAACATCATCTTGTGATATGAGCAAATATATGGAATTTGAATTAAGACAATTACTGTGCTGCTCGGGTGAGGATCTCTTACCTTCACTGCTGATGAGGGAACAGTTCCTTCCATTGCACATGTCCCAGGGTGCATTTTTATGCCAAAATATAAAAAGCATAGAAACAGACATTGCTAGAAAAAAATACTGTAGTATTCTACATGAGTAACCATCAGTGTGAGCTGCGGATGATTATTGTAGAATAGACAAATGCTTTTAATAAGGTGTATAGACCAGAGAGAGAATCAGGCCCATTTTCTTGTCAGTTACGGCAGCATTATACCAGTCACCCCATGCAAAGCTACCTTGATGGATCCACCCAATGGAGGATTCTCCGTGGGTAGGAGAATCCTTTGGTAGTACAAGCACCCAGAGATGTATAAGGGTGTATGAGGAGAAATGGGGTGTGGTTATGACTCTGTGATCCATGGCTGCTGGAATGGCTCTTGGGTAATGGGGGCAACTAGAGCAAAGCTATCAGCCTTTTCTGATCTGTGCGAGGCGCGCAGCCCAGTGCTGAGCATGAGGTGGGGCTCCCTTCGTCTTCTTGTTGAAGCTGTTGCACATTGAGGGAACTGCGATTGTTTAGTCTCCAGAAGAGAAGAATGAGGGGGGATTTGATAGCAGCCTTCAACTACCTGAAGGGGGGTTCCAAAGAGGATGGAGCTCGGCTGTTCTCAGTGGTGGCAGACGACAGAACAAGGAGCAATGGTCTCAAGTTGCAGTGGGGGAGGTCCAGGTTGGATATCAGGAAAAACTATTTCACTAGGAGGGTGGTGAAACACTGGAATGCGTTACCTAGGGAGGTGGTGGAGTCTCCTTCCTTGGAGGTTTTTAAGGCCCGGCTTGACAAAGCCCTGGCTGGGATGATTTAGCTGGGAATTGGTCCTGCTTTGAGCAGGGGGTTGGACTAGATGACCTCTTGAGGTCCCTTCCAACTCTGATATTCTATGATTCTATGATTGGAAAAATAAATAATCATTGAGCAAGTAGAGAGAGGACATGTGGAAATGACTCTGTAGCCTACTGACTAGCACACTCACTTGGGAGGTGGGAGACCCAGGCTCCTGTTCCCCTTCTCCAGTCACTTTTGAAAACTTTTCATCCAAAGGGGAACAGCTTCAACAAGACAGACTGAGGGCGTCCCACATGAGAATATCCCATAACTCAGTGTTTTTAGAGCACTCACCTAAGATATGGCAGACCCCAGTTCACATCCCTTCTCTCTCTCTCTCTCTCAGATGGTGGTGGGGGGGTCTCTCACATTGCAGATGAGTACCTTAACCACTGAGCTAAAAGTTCTGAGGGAGTGCTCCTTCCCCCAGCATTTTGTGTAAGCTCGTCTAGAGGGGCCTGATCGGGTGGTGAGGTCTGGGCACACTTACTGGATTGGGCCACACAGGTGAGTTTGGCAGAAGAAGTATCTTTCCCTGGTTTGTGCATCCAGACACCTGGCATGGGGCTACAGTGTGCATGCTCAGAGGCAGAAACATAGGCACTTAGGGAGCTTTTACTGCCAAAATTTAGGTGCCAAGCAAATTTAGGTGCCTACAGCATTTGCGGCCAGCTGAGCTGGGACTTTGTGAATCCCAGTGAGGCCTGATTCTGGCATTTAGGTGGCTAAGTCCTTTGGTGAATCTAGTGGCTAGCCTACTGACGCTGGGACCTAAGTGGCTACTATAAGGCTGCCCCAATGAAATCCTGAAACATAAATTTCTGTGAGGAGCAGAGATCAAATAGCTACATTAGGAATCAGCCTGACCTAAATCCATTTCTCATGTGAGCAAACAGTGTAAAACAGCTGAAATTTGCATATTATGTATCATGGGAGTGTTACAGCTTTGCACATTAAGATTTTGCTCGGGAGAGCTACTGAGCACCCACAAGGGCCATTAAAGTCAATACATGTTGTAATTTCTCAAATACTACTTAGGGCCAGGCCCTCACTGAGGGATATTCTTAGCAACTACATGATCTACTGTTCAAAATGATGCATATGTGTGGTAAGTGGCAACACATCCATTAATATTGCATAAAAACTGGTGTAATACAGATTGTCTGTGGAAACTTCAGTGGTATTAAGGACAATTAGACATTCTTGATGGGAGCAATCCAGTTTCCACATGGAAAGTGCCTGATGGCGTTTTGGGTAAGATGGGATATATTTTGTTGCTTTAAGTTAAATTATTTTTTGTTGTGTGTGAGTGCTACTAGGCTGGGGATGGCTATTTCTGTATGGATTGAAATTCCAACTAATTTCCGGGTCCCCTTGAGCTATGGGGGAGATGTATTATTAAATCATAATAAATAAGTTTATAAAAATAATATCCTTGTGATCAAAATCTGCTTGGCAATTCTATCATCTGGGTAGGAGTCAGAACACAGACACACTGTTAGGAAGAGTTGCTATGTGCCTTAATGCCATAACCTTAATACTTCTCCACATTCTCATTTTTGCTATTACATTTTTTTGGTTTTTGCTCTGTGTTTATAGCCACAGAGTTTTAGACACTCTCAGGAAATAAAGATAAGGGGTTATTAATTGGATTTAGGAAACCGTAAATGCATTTAGCTTCACTGGTGGGGTATATGGGATGAGTACATATAAGAGAAATAACATTTTGCATGAAATGAATGCTGGCATTGCTGTATTTATTGAACAAGGTGGCACTGTGGTGTCATTAGTCCTGTATTCCAGACTACTGTAACACGTATTATTTTGGAGAGAGAAAAGTAAGAACATAGTTATTTGTGACTTCAAAATGGGATGATGCTACTCAGGGTGGAAGAACAATACGATATCCACTATTGAGAAATTAGAAGTATTTTGTTCTTCTCCAGCTGGGACTTGATATTCTACATAAGTGCAACTAACTATGTATATTCATTGAGAGGATTGTTGTCTAGGTGCATACTGTGGTTTCTGTGTTAGAAAGAAGCTGTGCAGGCCACTTTCGTGGGTGTGTTAATATGAACTGGATTTCACAAAGTCAAGTTACAAAATAATCACATATGACTGATCCCACTAAGGACCCGATTCTAATCTCAATTATATGGCTGTAAATCTGCTGTGACTTCATTGCTAGTAGTTCTGTTATACTATTATTGACTATCAATTATTATTATGTATTATTATGCAGCTAGCACACTAATGGGTGCTTAAAATAGCAAATTATTATTATTGTTTTTGATGTAGTTGTTGTCATTATATGGTGCCACGTATGTGCTAAAAAGTATTTTAAAAACAAATATGAAGAGAAAGTACCTGCCCCAAAAGCTCTTAGAGGACACTCAGGCAACATGTGTACAGTGTCCCACTCTAGTGGCTTGTTCAGGATTACAGCCTATTTGTGCTATCTGGCAATGGTGAAGCCAGCAGTGCACCCTGTTGGGCATACTCAACAATTGTTGAGTCTTCAGTGGCTCTGCACCTCCATAGTTCTTCACCATCTGCTCAGTACAGTCTCAGGCACTGTGGAAAGCACAACACAGGCAGTCAAGGCATGCTGATAAAGCACACCACTGTGATGTTTTTCAGGATGTAACATGTGGCATCCAGATTGTCCGATATAGCATCCTCATTGCCCCATCTAATAAGGTACAGCTTCTTTCCCTTTCCAAATACCTTACCAGTCACAGTAGAAATACATTAGCCTCTCAAATGCACTGCAAGAGGCATATCATTCTAGGCAGCATAGCTGTGGCGGGGGTCAGCCTTTCTAACTGAGTAAATCTTACCAGTGAGCATGAGCACAGAGGGTGTATTAAGCAAGGCACCCATGAGCAGGATGTCTTGCCAGTCAAACAGCATCGCTATAAACTGTGCATCTGCTCAGATACAGAGCAGAATAGTTCAGTCCTACCTGATGGATCAGGAACAGGTAAGCAGTGTGGTCCGCAAACTTTGGCAGCTGCTTAACTTAGTTTGCATCTGCAAGACTGAACTTGAAATTAATATATGGGATGTAGAGGAAGGTGACCAAGAGTTGCAAAAATGGGTGCCTAAAATTAGGCTCCTAAATGCATATTTAGTTACCTAAGTAGGCGGCCTGATTTTAAAAGGTATTCAATACCCAATAGCTCTCACTGAAGCCAGTGTAAACCTCTGGATCGTGCTACTTATGTAGGTACCTAAATATGGGTATCGGAGCCCAATTTAAGGCGTTTTTTTTTAAATCTTGGCCCATGTGTCCACAGACTCTATATTTCTAGTAGCCTTTCCACGATGTACGTACGTACACACACATACACACATACACACACACACACACACACACACACCGCCCTCACTACATGAGATGTATAGGTCAAGATTTTAAAGAGTTCAGTACCCACAAATGAGGACCAAGTTTTCAACAATGCTCAGCTCCCATTTAGGCACCTACTACATGGCCAGATTTTTAAGAAGAACTCAACACTCTGGGAGCTGAGCTCTTTTGAAAATCACTTGCCATTTAGTTTCCCAGTGGGAGCTCCTAGGTGCTTAGGAAAATCAGAGCTCAAGTGCAGAAGCCAAGCACTTAAAACACTGCCTCTGAGCTCTTTTGAAATCTGGTCCGATAATATGCAGCTCCCTTTTGAAGGGGAAGGTGTCATGTGACAATGGTAAAGACTCACAGACGGTGTCACTTATACAGATGACTGAAAAAATTTCCATGCAAACTTTTTCCCAATGAAAAATGGCATTTTGACTAAACAGAAATGTTCACCAAAAATTCCACTTTCATCGAAATGTTAGGTTTTTGTTGAAAAAACAGAAACCCAAAACCTGAGTATTTTTCAGTTTTCATTTTGCACTTTTCAACAAAAACAGAAAAAAATTCAAAATTGGGTTTTGTCTCCTTTTTTGTGAGGCTCCTGACATGTCTTCTAATACTGTACAGGGAACTTCATCAGAATAAGTTTTTTTAAAAGTGCTATTCTCTGGAGACCTTCTGCCTATTCCCAAGCCCAGTCCTGCCTGGCTTCAGTTTATAAATTTAAAGAAACAGTATGATGTGCATCTTCACAAAAGGAAAGGTCCAAAGGAAGAGAAATTAAAATATACTAACTATAGATATTTACTTTTTACCAAGAATAAAAGAGTTTTAATCTGAAAAGAGCATACACTTTAAAGTTTAGATCCAGTTCAGCAAAGTTCATTGCTGGGGGATGGTTATTCAAGCCCATCTCTAGCTTTTAAATGTAATCCTTCATAGGATATTATTTTATAAATCAAGAACAGGAATTATACAGCTGTTGAGATAAGAATAATTAAGAACAATGTATTTCCTTTTAAAGCTCCTCAAAGGATAACCTTTAATAAGATGAATTGAGAGTCTCATTCTGGCCACCCACAAATGATGGGTAATATTTAGTAACAGCATTTTTTTTTTAGAGATAAACTAATTTTTTCTCCAGAACAGAGGGTGGTCTTCAGGTCTTGCATTTGTCAAAGAAACAAGCACTTTTTTATCTATAGTGTATAATCTCCCACTGCTCAAAGAGGATTAGTGTGTGTGGGGGGAAGGGGGGGGGGAACTTGGGCAATGGTTTTTATGTTGGAGCATAGGACTGAGCTCTGGAGCAGGGCACGTAAAGTTACCGTGTAAATGAACTAGATTGTGTAACCCTTACTCACATGATGCCAGTGGCACTACTTGTGCAATAAGTGCTCACCAATGTGAGTAAAGGTTAGCCCCAGGTGAACACCGCAAAACAGGTCTGAAATGATCAGCAAATGGGAAATCCATTCTAAGTTAACTCTCTCTTTCTCTTAATTGTAAATTATCTTTTCTTTCTTTGGGCTTGATTCTCTCCTCATTTACACAGGTTACACCAGAGTCACTGCAATGACATAACTCCATGAAGTTAATCCAGATTTTTAAGCTCAGCGCTGCCAGGCACTGGGTATTCCCATGAGATATTGAGCATCCTCAACTGTAATTGACTTCAATTTGAGTGGCGGCTGCTTAACACCACAAGGGAGTGCTTAGCACATTGCAAAAATCCAGCCTATACAGCCATGTATGTTAGAGGAGAATCAGGCCATATAGCCCTTTTTCTTGGAAAGAATGAAAAGGAATCTGCTCTTGCACTGAATTTGTGCCAGCAAAGTGGCCTAAATTCTGCCCTCATCTGAAGTAACTCAATGGACTTGAGTAAAGTTACTCCATCACATTTGCATAGGTGTCACAGAGCAGAATATCACCCAGTTCCAATCCTCAGTTCTGGTGAAATCTGATTCACTCTGAAGAGTTCATAAAGGAGATCCTTTAACTTTACAGTCACTTAATATGGAGAATTGCAAAATACCTCCCTTACAGATGCATCATCTACAAATGGCTGTTTCCTGGAATTTGGTGCCAAAGGTTTTAAGCCTGAGAAGATCTGGGGCCAAATTTTGCTCTCACTTACTCAAGTGGAACTCCCAGGGAGCAGAATTTGCCTCTCTGTTTAAATCCAGGGGCTTATCGGAGAACGTTCACTGTTGCTTGTTTTTTTTACAGCCGGAAGCCAAAACATCTGACCTGCCTTCTCCTTGCTATTCATCGCATGGCTTTCAAATAAAACGCCCTTGCACTTCTCGTGGTCCATCAGCCAGCAAGGTCTGTTACTGTCACCATCCTTCTAGTTACTGAAAAAGACCCTACTTGATTGGCAGGAACAATGCAGTATTGTTTGACAGCAGCCCAGATACTTTACAAGGTTGCACAGAGTTAAAAAAACAAACCCTAAATATGTCCATTATCCAATCAAATGATCATAATGTCATAATGGTTTGTTCTGACCCAGCATCTTTTAATAGCATGAATTAAGTATTGAGCACACATTAATGATGCTTCATCATTCCTTTGTGAGATGGGTACTGTTAATACATGTATTTTATAGAGACGTGAAGATCCAGATTTTCAGAAGCACTTAGGCACCGAAGCCAGGATCTTAAAGGTATTTACATGCATAACTCCCATTGATTTCAGTGGGAACTAGGCACATAAATACTTTGTGGATCTCAGCCCTAACTCCCATTGAAATCAATCAGTACCTATGTGCTTTTGAAAATCCCACTAGAATTTTAGCTAGCTTCTTCAGGCACTTAAATACATTTACAAATATGGGCCCAAGTACCCAACCAGTGACACCTCACATGGGCTGAGTTTCGGAGGGGGTGTTCAGCACTTTCTACAAGTCAGGCCTTTTTAGCATATCTCAGGTTAGTCATCCAAACACTGAGGCACTCAAAATTGCTACCCACTTTTGAAAATCTTAAGCTACTAGCACAATTACCCTATTCTAACCACTAGTTAACATGGCCTTATAAAAGAGAAAGAGAGAACAGCTCTCTAAGCCACATGGCAATCTGTTCCCAGGTCAGTGGCATTGCTGATGTGATTAAAAACCACAGACTGAATTAGGAATAGATGAACCTCATGAAATTGGCAGTGTTGGGACCCTCTCAAAGTACTTTTAAAATTTGCAAAGTGTGGAGCGTTCATGAAGTTTTGCCTTACGACATTTTAAAACCTGAGGTTTCTTCCAAAAGAAATTCAATTTACAGATACAGGTTTTTATTTTATTTTATTTGATTTGATTTGATTTTTTGCTAAAAGGGAAGCCCATTCTACATATGCATTAGGGATATAAGGTATCTTACAAAAGCTAAGTAGGCACAATAAAAGACTCTAGACAGATGTATGTGTTATACATTGCTTAATTAAAGCAATGTCTAAATATACAAATACAAATAATTATTTTCTCTCCCTACTCGGCTCCTTTAGTCACTACTTCTCTCTTTCTGCTTTTCACTCTGCTCGATTTCTGCTCCATTTTACTCTATTTCCCATTATTTTTTCTGTCCTCAGCAGGATCCAAAACCAATGATGTTCAAGACTTAACTTTGCACTTACAGTGTTTGAGTGGGTTCAGAATTAGGGGGTAGGGGGTGAGGGAAAGCATCCCTTCTGCCAGACCTGATGACTTGATTCTGTACACTGTGAAGTACAGGTTAAAGAGAAATGGGCAGGATAGAGAATATAGAGGAATGCAATCCAGCATTAGCAGGCATGGCTGCATGATTGCATGGCTGCCAAATTGCTCCTGGCTAGCATGAAGAATGACTAAAGCCCTGATCCTGCATGCACTTTACACACTTGTGTAAGTTTATGCACATGAGTACTTCCATTCAGGGCCGGCTCCAGCTTTCTTGCCGCCCCAAGCGACGAAGAAAAAAAAAAAAAAGTCGTGATCGGTGGCACTTCGGCGGCAGCTCTACCACGCCGCTTCATTCTTCAGCGGCAGTTCGGCGGCTGGTCCTTCCCTCCGAGAGGGACCGAAGGACCCGCCGCTGAATTGCCGCTGAAGACCTGGACATGCCGCCCCTTTCCATTGGCTGCCCTAAGCACCTGCTTCCTGCACTGGTGCCTGGAGCCGGCTCTGTGGGACTACTCATACACATCATGTTAAGCGCATGTGTTCACGTTCACAGGATCAGGGCCTAAAAGGTAGCTAAGTGTCTCATTAACATGACAGACCCAAGTCTCCTCTGCCCCAGCCAATTCTCCACTTACATCCTGTCCCATTTTACCCTGTGCATTTGAGAGCAAAAGAGAGGGTGCTAGAGACTGACTAGTCCTCAGTGAAGACAACTGTGGCTAGCACTTAACCTTATTTGCACCCACATATCAAAGGTGCTGGAAGTAGGGAGCTGGGGGAGCTGCCACACCCCTGGCTTGAAGTGGTTTCCGTCATATATAGGGTTTACAGTTTGGTTCAATGGCTCTCAGCACCCCCACTATACACATTGCTCCAGCAACCCTGCCACATATCGTTTTCCACTCAAATAGTAGCTTGCATGCAACACTCTTACACACTGCACAAGGACTTGTAGGATCAAGGCCTTAATGTATCCAGATCCTGAATATTCAGAGGAGCCTGCAGGGGAGCCCGACTGAGCAAGATGTTCTCTCACACTGGCATAAATGAGCAGTAAGCGCCAATGAGGTCAATTGAGTTAGCACCATTGTAGAACTGGTGTGCAAGGAGGATAAGGCCCAGAGCGTGGTGGAAAGGAGAATATCTTAACAGGGGTGATATTTATGGTGATGGAACTTATTGTAATTAGAATACAGGAAATGGAGCCTTTCAGCAGAGAGGATGCTATATTAGGTAGAGTATTAAAGTGGTTGGATTGTATGACAATAATTTAATACGGAAAGAAAATGCAATCTGGGTACCAAATGGTGCAGCAAAAAAAACCCTTTAAAGCCTGAGACTTGTGATGACATATAAATTGCAGAATACAGATGCTGGCATTCCTTTAATACTGCAGGGAGGCCAAACACTGAATGGGTGTAGAAACACCTCTGCCCTCTCATTCCTAGTGCTGTTAAGGCACATTGGCAAGGCAGGAATAAACCCCTCGTGAAATTTGTCCTGATTCTGGCTTCAGTGTCTGAGTCTCCTCTCTGTCATACTGATTTTACAGAAGAGTAACTCTATGGATCTGAGTGGAATTGCAACAGTGTAAAGCTGGTGCAACCAAGAGCCTGACATCTGTAGTGCTGGGTATATGATACATTTCACATGGACTTAATTCCTTCTTTTCAAATGTACAAATCACAGATCACATGGTATGGCAATTCCTCATCCCCTCTATTTCTTCATGGCATGGTATTGTTACCATTCACTGGGGAAAAAATTTGCATTTCCAGTTTCCCAAATGCTGGCATTGCTCATCGTCACTTGACAGGTATATTAATGTTATTAATCTCCATCTCGCTAGAAAAATGGAGACCATTTTCAACGCTGCTTTCTGTTTGTGAGGGCGCAGTTCTATACTCATGGATATTTTTCAATTAATTGCAGACGCACTGTTGCATTTGTAATTAACTGTGGGACAAGTAGTAGTAGTTTAACATTTAACTGTCTGTGCATACAAATCACAGAATTAAACATCTATTTATTCCCGTAATCGCTGTGGTGCAATACTGATGCAAGAATCTGTGAGCCCAAAATTGCGTTCACAGAAGCACAGGCCACATTGAGGTCTGCCTGGAAACCTGGCTCATAATGAGTGTTATAATGTCACCAGGTGGGGCAGTTATACAGGCTATGTCTACACTGCCTCTCAGTTCAGACTAGAGGGATGTCAATAGCAGAGCACCCCAAAGTGCATCAAACCATATTTGGAGAGGATTACGTTAATGGAAATGAGGAACCTTTTAGTTTGCACCTGCAGTGTCCACATGGGGGAGTTACAGCTGTGCACACTACTGTGTAGTATAGACAGGTGCATAGTCTTCTAAATCCTGATCCTTGGTGTGTGAGCAAATTTTGTCTCTTCGGAGTGTAGCGGGGCGGTCACCCTGCTCCGGCCCTGAAAGGGTTAAAAGGCCAGCCCTGGGACAGGGCTGGGGCTGAGAGCCAATAAGAAGAGGCTGGGAGGCAGCCAATCAGGGCCAGGCTGGGCCCTATAAAATTGCTGCCGGGCCAGAAGGCAAAGAGTCTCTCTAGCTTTGGAGAGAGATGGACCTAGCTGCCTGGGAGCATAGGGTACCTGAAGCTGAGCAGTGCTGAGGTAGGGCAAAAGGAGCTGGGGAGCTCCAGCCCGGCAACTCCCCAGGCTGCAGGCCTTGGTAAAGGGCTAAGGAGGTACTGGGGCTGCAGAGGTGCAGCCTGGGGATAGGCAGAGACAGCTGGTCCAACCCCCTTGCCAGTGATGAGTGGCCATTACAGACTGCAGTCTGTCCCAGAGAAAGGGGGCTAGGTGACAACTGGCAGTAGCCACTGAGGCGAGGTGGGCAAAGGGAGAGGGGGTTCCCCTGGGAAGGGAGACCCAGAGTGTGGGGGCGCTGCTGTGGGTAGCACACCAAGGGAAGGGGCACCGGGGTCCAGGAGGGACAAGGGGGGGCATGCGGCAGAAGGAGGCGCTCTGGGGCTGGAAAAGAGCTAATTCCCAGACTGACCAGCAGGAGGTGCCACGGTGGCAAGTGCCCAATCGGCTACAGGGAGATATATTGTCTTGTTAATTTTCAGCTCATTCAAGGTTGCATGTAGAGTCAGCTGTGGAAGAGCAAGGAAGCCATGTGAAAGGCAAGAGAGTTTATGCTCTGCCTTGGGCTCTGATTAGCATCAATTCTTCAGGCAGAGTTGCCCTCAGAGAATTGGACAGATTCCTGAAGAAAGGCGTCGCATGTAGTTTGACCATTTCATTTCAGGAATAGTGTATGTGTGAAAATAAAGTAAGTTACACTGAGAGTATATCCAGACTCTGCCCCAATCATTTCTCTTCCACTGGGAAACTAACTTCCAGGGCACTGAACATCTCCTACTGGTCAACAGAGCGGTAATATGGTGTCAGAAGAAGGGGCAACAGTACGTTTTCTTCCAGGAGCCACAAAAATTGTATCCAGATTTACACTTTGTCCCAAAGTTCTGGGAAGTTTCAGGTGTCAGCTTTTTTTTCGGCTAGCTATGAGATCCATATCCAAATCCATGCTCTGATTCCAAAGTTTCAATGCCTAAAGTTCAGGAGGAGTCTGATTCAGCACTTTGGTGACTCACCAGCAGTGGGCTTTGATGTGACGGTTGCACCCCGGGGGTGGGGGTGGGGGGAGGGGTGGTCAACAGCAGGGATTGAACCTCTAACTTCCACATCTTCAAGTATGAGCCTCTCCTGCCTGAACTAAAAGACCGATCTCTGTTAGTTGAAATAGTTGTAGGCTCATCAACCACCCAGCCACCACTAGAGGGGGCAGAATGCCACATTGAAAGTATGTGATTTTGTCTGGCTAAAGGTTTTATTTCACCGACAGCCCAAGGCACCATACATACTTGTTCGTGTAATGAGTCACACATCTGTGCATGTGCGTTCCATGTCTCATTGAAGCTGTGCCTCGCTTCACCCCACACTTAAAGGCTATGCCAGGTGAAACACAGCTCATTCTCAGACATCGAGAGCATTAGAACAGGGAATGTTAGCTTCTGTTCTGGTTCCAGCTCCCAGCTCCCGGAACATTGAGTAAAGTGGAGTTAGTAAGCTCCGCTTGCGTCAGTACTGTCTCCACTGCTGTTTTTGTTGTTAATACCCCAGCTGCTGCTGCTGTGTCCAGTGTTGTTAGCTTACTGGTCAACTAAGCAGCACGTACTGAAGAACAACATCATGTCAGCATTGGTTGTCATGCTGGGAAAAGCAGTGATAAAATTATACTGGGAAACACAGAAGGATCCCTCTGTGTCTCTCCCTGCCTCCTCCCAACAAGCTGCTAAAGCAAAAGGCCTAGTCCTGCTAAAGAGGTAATAAGGACTAAAGAACTGATAGGTGGTGTAACATGCAGATGCTGGGTATTGGGTGCTTAGTGTTGGGTTACCTGTACCGAAGTGAGTCTTCCAGTGAATTTCAGGGGAAGTGCTGGTGAATCAGCTAACGAGTCATAGAGAGGAAGTGAGAGCTGTGGCTCAAGTACTAACGAAAAGGAGAGAGATTTGTGGGCTACTCTCTCTGTCACAAGAACAGTGGTGAGTTCCCTGCTGTTGGGTGGCAAATGTAAAATCTAACAGCTCTTGGAATATATTGTCTTTTGTACATGTGCACTACTGCCTTCTGATACACAGAGTTAGACCTGCTGATGTGTTTATTTTTCCATCACACTCCAGTGTCTGGCCTACAAAGACACAATTCTTCTTGATTGACGCTAATAGTGATACTCCTGTGGTTCAAGTGTTGAGTGGAACAGGAGGACTGGAATTCGATTCCCCATTCTGGAAGTGCATTGTTTAGCTGGTAATTGTGGCAGCTGTGTATGGCAACCACGGATGCATTACATCTGTGTGCATGTGCCTTCTGAGCCATCTGCAGCACACTCCTCTTGTCTGTTAGGGGGTTGAATGTGGATGATGAGGAGAGGATGCTTATGAGATAATCCACAGCCCAGTTAGACAGCATCTTTTTCCTTCTTGCTGATCTCCTATTACCTCTTCTTTTGATAAGGTATCTAGTTTTCTTCTACTATAGCAAAGGTGCTGGATGATGATGAGACAATGTCTGGCCCAACCTCACCCACAGGCAGGTAGTTAATCCAGGTGTTGGACAACAGTTCCTAGCTCTGAAGATAACTAGTAGATCTGACAACTCTGCTGTGGATGAGTACTTATTTGTTTCATTAGGGGAGAGGGTGGTTTGCTTTTCACCTAGTTTCAAGCATTCTGATGAGGGTTTCTTTGCAGGTGCTTTTATTAATATAGACATGAACATAGGCTAGGGATCAGTCTATTGGTCCATCATACATGGTGTCCTGTCTTTTGGACTAACCTATTATTGAAGGGAAGATGAAGCACACCCAGCTAGCAGTGTTATGCTATATGCAAGGGAAAATATTGCCTGCATCCCTGTGACAATAAGCTTAGCGCCTTATTCCTATCTGATTACCCTTATTTTAGTTTAGCTTATGTAACTACAAACCTCATCTCGCTGGTCACAATGTTACCCAGCCCTTGCCAAAACCTAGCCAACACAATTTAGCTTGATGAGTGACACTTTTAATAAGACCAACCCTCTTATTATAAAATTGCTGAGGTTAAAAAGAAAAACAAATAAAAACATGCCACTCTTAAAAGGCCACTGGTGTGTTTTATGTCTCCTCCTCCCAGCAATTGTGGCTATGTGTAAAATACAAGAATGTCTTGTGACCGTGAGAGAGCAGCTAAAGAAACGTGAGTCACCCAGTCAAACCTTGTGACTTGATAGAACTAAGAAGATCCCCATAAAGGCAGTTTGTGGAAGAATTGGACAGAAGCACATTTTTTAAAGGTCAGCCAGGGGCTAATGAGGGCCCTTTAATAGTGTGATTGGATTGCCTGAATTTTTGCATTTCAAAGCCAGTCTCGCTGCCTTATTTCTGAAGTACTGTAACGGAAGAGGTTGCAATAATATTGATGGGTAATCCTGCCAGAATCTGAGATGGTATTCAGAATATGAAACATTTTTTCCTTGGCTGGTTGAGTAAGGAACAACGAATTAAACAAATATGTGGTTCCCATGAGGACCACTTATCGTTCTTCCCAAAGGGCATGGATACGGATGCTTTGTAAGTCGGGTTGTCAACAGTTGATGCTTGCAGCCAAATTCACATGTTCTGCACCTTTTTCCTTGTGAGCTGCAGGAGATGCCTCTCCAGAGGGACAGTTTTTCATAACTTAATTATACTGGCGCCATTCACACAGCTATAGTTTCAGGTTGGCTCCACATTTTTTCCATTCTAACTTGGTATTTCAGGGACTTACAATAGCACTGAAATTGGGTCTGGGCTGAAAATTTGCCAACCACCAACTCAGCCTGAGGCGGCAATTTTTGTTGCCATTGTTGCTAAATTACCAAAAAAAAAAAAATGCCCATGAATGAAAGAATGCAAATGACAAACAAAGTGAGTTCGTAAGGCTCATTGGTGTTAATGTAAATAAAAACACTTTGGAGTGATTTACATGAGAGAATTACATCGGTTTAACTTAAAGTGTGATTTTAAACTGTTTTAGTTAAACCAGAATAAACCTGTGTATGGACCCTCTTTTTGTGGTTTAAACCAGGCTTCTTTTAGTTTAGCTTATGTCAATTAGGAATGCATTAACCCCAAATAAGCTGCCCGTAAACCAAAATCAGAGTGTCCTCACAGGGGTTTACATCTGTTAGAGCAACTCTGTTTAAAAACAGGTTTAAGTTAAACCGGTTTGACTTTGTCATGTAGACAAGGCCTTATCTTCAAATGGTGACTTCCTCACTCCAAAGACCACCACCATTAACATTAAACTAAGCTGTATGAAAAAGCTGATATACCTGTGATGTGCCATGTTGCGAGATTGGAGGTGAAAAAAAAAAGGTACTCTTATACTCTTCCAAGCTCCACCCACAAAATAAACTTCTTTATCTGAGATTGTGCAGAAGTTGGGGGTAATAGGAGCCTATGTAAGAAAAAGACCCCAAAATGGCGACTGTCCCTATAAAATCGGGACATCTGGTCACCCTATATACACCACACAGGGTTCCATGAGCTTTTCTCCCACATATGCAGGCTTTTGTCTGTGTGACTGGTACCTGGAAAAGCCCACATTTGTGGCACATTCACTGAACTCCACTAATAAATCACAACCTGGAACTGACAAGCAGTCCAGAACAAATTGCTTGATAAATGCTGCTTTTACTAAACTAAAGCATTTCATTTGAAGTGAACTAAAAAGGATGCTGGCAAATCTTGAAAAAAGCAAAGGAATATGGGTGTTTGGCCTACTGTCCAGGGGTTGAAGAGCAAAGGACGATGAAAAAGAGGGAATAGGAGGGAACTGAATGCCTCAGAATCACAAATCACTCCATTCACCAAGCAAAACAAAGCAGGAAGAAAGCAAGAATTTAGTTTCTGGAAGTGGCTAGATCCTGCTCAGTACGGCACTATATTACAGTACCAGTGATCTTGTTCACTCATTATATTTCTGGTAGAGCTGGTTCAACTATTTACTGTGAATATTTTATTCATTGACTTTAGTCCTTTCTTCTGGTCATGAGCCATCTATCTACAGATAATGCATTTTAAGAGGTTGTTCATTGATTGCAAGTGTTTGACTAATACTACATAAACAGATTTGGACCTATGGATTTTCACAACCTGGTCATGATAGTGTTCCAGTGAGTACTGGATGTTCAGAATTAGCTATTCAAAATCAAATAAATCATTTTCAATATTTTCTGAATGCCTAACTAAGGAGACAAGTATCAGAGGGGTAGCCGTGTTAGTCTGAATCTGTAAAAAGCAACAGAGGGTCCTGTGGCACCTTTAAGACTAACAGAAGTATTGGGAGCATAAGCTTTCGTGGGTAAGAACCTCACTTCTTCAGATGCAAGACTTGCATCTGAAGAAGTGAGGTTCTTACCCACGAAAGTTTATGCTCCCAATACTTCTGTTAGTCTTAAAGGTGCCACAGGACCCTCTGTTGCTTTTAACTAAGGAGAGTACTTATTACATAATATGCTGATTCATACACAGTTGCATTCTTTCATATATTCAGAGTTTAAGGCCAAAAGTACCTCCTGCTCATCACAGGCCATTACATTTCACCCATCCATCTACTGAACTCAATAACCTGTGTTTGACTGAAACATGACTTGTGTTTGGATAAAGCGTATCTGCCAGAAAGGCATCCAGTCTTGATTTGAAGATGTCAAGAGATGGAGAATCCACCACTTCTCTTGTTTGTTCCAATGGTGAATCATCCTCACTGATAGGAAATTTGAGACATTTGAATTTTCTGGCTGCATCTTCCAGCCCATTGGTTCTTGTTATGCCTTTCTCCTCTAGATTGAAGACTCCTTTAGAACTCAGTATTTTCTCCCCAGGAAGGTCTTCTTTTTGATAAGATGAACACATTGAGCTCTTTAAGTCTCTCACTGTAAAGCATTTTCTGCAGCCCTTACATCATTTCTGTATCTTTTCTTTTCTGCATCCTCTCCAACTTTTCAACATCCTCTTTAAATTGTGGATACCAGGACTATACACAGTATTCCTGTGTTGGTCTACTAATGCCATAGAAAGAGGTAAAATTACCACCCTATTCCCCTGTTTTATACAACTAAAGATTGCATTAGCCTTGTCATAGCCTGGCCCTGGACTTTTATGTTTAGTTGCTTGAATGCCATGACCCCTAAATCCTTTTCAGAGTCACGGCTTTCCAGCTCACACTTCCCTGTTCTATGGGTATGGCTTGCACTCCTTTTTCCTAGATGTGTCACTTTACATTTGGTTGTGTTAAAACTCATCTTTTGTACCACTCCACTAATCTTTGTAAAAAGAAGAACAGGAGTACTTGTGGCACCTTAGAGACTAACAAATTTATTAGAGCATAAGCTTTCGTGGACTACAGCCACATCCGAAGAAGTGGGCTGTAGTCCACGAAAGCTTATGCTCTAATAAATTTGTTAGTCTCTAAGGTGCCACAAGTACTCCTGTTCTTCTTTTTGCAGATACAGACTAACACGGCTGCTACTCTGAAACTAATCTTTGTGTCATCCACAAAAAAATTATCAGCAGTGATTTTATATTTATGTCCAGATCATTGATGAAAATGTTGAATAGTCTCAGGCCTTCTACCGACCCCTGCTGAATCCCGTTAGAAATAACCCCCTTTCAATGGTGATTCTTCATTGACAACTACTTTTTTTGATGTCCAATTTTTAAGCCATTTAACATATACTCTATTGATATGGCATAGAACTATTTTTAATCAGAATATCATGTATTATTAAGTCAAACATCTGACAAAAGTCTAAGAATATTATATCTACGCACTTAACTTTATCAACCAAACTTGTAATTTCTTCAAAGAATAAAATTAGGTTTGTTTGACAACCTATTTTCAGTAAAACCATGTTGACTGGCATTAATTATGTTCCTTTTCTTTAATTCTTTAACAGTTGAATCCCATATAAACTTTTCCATTATTTTGTCCAGGATTGATGTCAGGCAAACCAGGCTATAGTTGCCTTTCTCATGCTACTTGGCCTTTTGGAATATTCGTACTTTTCCAGTATTCTTGAATTTCCCTACTATTTCAAGATTTATGAGCTGACCAGAGATTTCCTCAGACAATTCTTTTAGGATTTTGGGTGCAAGTTATCTGAGCCTGCTGATTTTGAAATGTTTATTCCTAGCAGATGTTGTCTAACATCTTCTTCAGTTACTAATGGACTGGAAAGTACTTCATTAACCTCACACGATACAAGTACAGCATTCTGCTCCTTTTCAAATACAGAAGAGAAATATTTATTGAACACTTCTGCCCTTTTTTGGCATTGCTATCTATCTATATCTATCATTTCCATCTAGGAAGGGGCCTAATATATATTTAAAAATTCCTTAGAATCAGAGAATATCAGGGTTGGAAGGGACCTCAGGAGGTCCATCTAGTCCAACCCCCTGCTCAAAGCAGTACTAATTTTCACTAGGAGGGTGGTGAAGCACTGGAATGGATTACCTAGGGAGGTGGTGGAATCTCCTTCCTTAGAGGTTTATAAGGTCAGGCTTGACAAAGCCCTGGCTGGGATGATTTAGTTGGGGATTGGTCCTGCTTTGAGCAGGGAGTTGGACTAGATGACCTCCTGAGGTCCCTCCCAACCCTGATATTCTATGATTCTATGATTTTATAAGTTGACTAGACAAAGTGTCAGAAACTATTAACCCTTGCATGAGCTAGATGCACTGGATCATCAAAGAAAGCTTTTGTATTTCTGATTTCTATGCTTTTAAGTTTCTATTACATTTTCAAAAAATGAATGCTTGAGACATGAATAAAAAGGCATACACGATTTGGTACTTATATTTCTGCATTCAGGTACTGTGACTTCATGTGCAAATCAGGTATTATGTATGGAAATATTCTTCTAGGCATTGCAATGGCACAACTACCTAATTTATGCATTCATTCGTGATAATACCCCATGCAAACATAGGGAATAAAGGCATGAGGATTTTTGTACCCAGCCTTTGAGCACAGACTTCCTCTCTGACCTTAGGCAAGCCAGTAGTTTTCTCTGTGCTTTAGTTCCCCAACTTTAAAATAGGGATCATAATAATGTTTCCCACCCTTTGTGTGTCTTCTCTATTTAGACTGTAAGGGATAAATTGTAAAGGTATTTAGGTGCCAAAGATGCAGATAGGCATCTATTGGGATTTTCAAAAGCAAGTAGTGCCTAAGTCCCACTGGAGATTTTCCGAAAAGTTTGGAATGAAACGTTTAGTGGGGTTTTGTTTTGAGATGACTTTTTGTTTGTATTTTATTGTATATCATAATATAATGCAAAATTTTAAAAAGTTGAAATAAAAACAAAGCATTTAAATGTTGTCAAAATGAAACCTTTCAATCAACCTGAAATGAAATTGTTTTGGAACTTTCCTTTGCCAAGAATTTGGAAATTTTCGGTTTTCATTCGAATTTGTACATATCAAAATCTCGAAATCCTTTGGCAAATGGAACTTACATCCTCTGCACAGCTCTAGGACTAGTTTATTGGTAGGGTCAACAATGAAAGAATGAGAAAGAAGGCAAATAGGAAAAACAATGAAAAGTGCATTATATTTTGAAATTCTCTTATTTCTTATCATCCCCAAGGGATTATGTTGTTAGGAACATAGATAGTAAATGTATTTTTAGAATGGGGGGGAGTGGGGAGTAACCTGAATTTTCTCCTTTTACTATATAATACCTGCCAAATGCTAGAGCACCTGGGCTTTTAAATGAATCCTTAGTACTGGCTCCAGAAGTAACCTTCTCATAGAAATAGAAGCAATATCCGGACTGGCCATCAGCTTCTATTCCATTCAACTTCAGCTGATATATTTCATATGTTTTCTAGCTGAAGCTGGGCCAGAACTTCTTTAAGCTTTGACAGAACAGCTAAATGAGTGTAGGAAATTTTATGTGCCTCTTCCCACAGCATTCCAGTAACCAGGCAGGAAGTCATTGATCAGTGGGATTTAGGCAACGTGCACAAGAAAGGTATGTGTGTGTGGCCCGTTGGCCTTTACAGCATGAGCTATGACGACACCACCGTCTGATTCAATAAACTGAGGGTTCAGAGACTAGGTGGTAAGCCACACACACCAAGTTTATGATGCATCTCTGCAGCCTACTGACTGAAGTGTGGTCTTTTTCAAAGCTCATTATGCAAAGTGCTACATGTTTCCTAATATTCTATGGTTTAGATGTGGTCATAGCAGAGATATCTGGCTGGGAAATTGCTTAATATTTTGTCATGAGCTTAGGGTGAGTTCTTTGACCATTGGCACATACTTCCCTGGTAACAGAAGAGTAATGACCTTTGGCTCTTTTGAAGGTCTCATAGTTTGGATTTCTTTCTTTCTTTCTTTCTTTCTTTCTTTCTTTCTTTCTTTCTTTCTTTCTTTGGGGGGTGGGTATCTGCACAGCTTTCCAAAGGTATGGAACAATCTGTCTATAAATGAGCCAGAAGAAGTTCTGAGAGTACATATGGTCTAATAAATAGGCTATAATGTGCTAAAGCCATGAGGCATGGGTAGAATTAGTTATTGGTCATGCATACATGCTATGGCCAATGCATTGCACATAAAAGACCGTTTATTTAAATATTTTTGAGTGTTTTCTACATTTTCAAATATATTTATTTCAATTACAACACAGAAAACAAAGTGTACAGTACTTTATATTTATTATTGATTACAAATATTTGGACTTTAAAAACCAAAGAAATGGTATTTTTCAATTCCCCTAATACAAGTACAGTAGTGCAATTTCTTTATCATGAAAGTTGAATTTACAAATGAAGAATTATGTACAAAAAAATAACTGCATTCAAAAATAAAACAGTGTAAAACTTTAGAGCCTACAAGTCCCCTCAGTTCTACTTCTTGTACAGCCAATCACTCAGATGAACAAGTTCGGTTACAATTTGCAGGAGATAATGCTGCCACTTTTGGTTTACAATGTCACCTGAAAGTGAGACCAGGCATTCACATGGCGCTGTTGTAGCCGGCGTCGCAAGATATTACGTGCCACATGCACTAAAGATTTATATGTCCCTGCATACTTCAACCACCTTTCCAGAGGACATGCATCCACGCTGATGATGGGTTCTGCTCGATAACAATCCAGAGCAGAGTGGACTGACACATGTTCATTTTCATCATCTGAGTCAGATGCCACCAGCAGAAGGTTGATTTTCTTTTTTGGTGGTTTGGATTCTGTAGTTTCCACATCAGAGTGTTGCTCTTTTAAGACTTCTAAAAGCATGCTCCACACCTCATCCCTTTCAGATTTTGGAAGGCACTTCAGATTCTTAAACCTTGGGACAAGTGCTGTAGCTATTTTTAGAAATCACACATTGGTATCTTCTTTGTGTTTTATCAAATCTGCAGTGAAAGTGTTCTTAAAACGAACATGTGCTGGGTCATCACCCAAGACTGCTATAACATGAAATATATGGCAGAATGCAGGTAAAACAGAACAGGAGACATATAATTATCCCCCAAGGAGTTCAGTCACAAATTTAATTAACACATTTTTTTAAATAGCATCATGAACATGGAAGCATGTCCTCTGGAATGGTGGCCAAAGCATGAAGGGGCATATGAATATTTAATATATTTGGCAACACTGGCTACAAAAGTGCCAAGCAAGTGACTGTTCTCATTTTCATTGTAAATAAGAAGCAGGCAGCATTCTCTCTCGTCCATGTAAACAAACTTGTTTGTCTTAGCGATTGGCAGAATAAGAAGTAAGACTGAGAGGACTTGTAGGCTCTAAAGTTTTACACTGTTTTGTTTTTTGAGTGCAGTTATGTAACAAAAAAATCTACATTTGTAAATTACACTTTCATGATATCAAATATCAGAGGGGTAGCCATATTAGTCTGTATCCACAAAAACAATGAAGAGTCCGGTGGCACCTTAAAGACTCCTCGTTACGTTCATGATAAAGAGATTGCACTACAGTACTTGTATGAGGTGAATTGAAAAATTCTTTTGTTTATCATTTTTACAGTGCAAATATTTGTAATCAAATATAATAATATAAAGTGAGCACTTTGTATTCTGTGTTGTAATTGAAATCAATGTATTTGAAAATGTAGAAAAACATTCACAAATATTTAATAAATTTCAATTGGTATTCTATTGTTTAACAGTGCGATGAATTTTTTAAATTGCGATTAATTGTTTGAGTTAATTGTGTGAGTTAACTGTGATTAATCGACAGCCCTACTACATACGTGACATGGAACTGTTCAGTTGGTGTTGTAAGGAAACCACAGAAACCACAGAATATGGTGACAGCAGTGCAGCCTTATCAACTTTGAAAAGTTCTTATGTCAAGTCTGGGCTACTACCGGTTGGCAGTTTGACTTTTTCAGGGCTGGCTGTTCTGCAGTTTCTCCATTTCACACAGTGTCAGATTGACAATAGTTGTGCCTCTTTTCCTTTCTGAACTATCTGTGATTTTCCACATAGGGAGGGGAGCTGTGTTTGTATCTCCTAGCCAGGGGTCAAATTTGAGGGAAAGTGATGGTAATCTACTCAAGCTTTTTTTCTGCCCAAATCCCAGAACAGCTGGATAGTTCAGCTAAAATGATCAGCTATGAAGTTGTCTAAACTCTTGACATTTAAATAGTCATCACTATGCTTCAGTCGTCCATTGAGATGAACAGCGGCAGTACGCAGCTCCCCATAGAGCGAGGGTTTCAGTCTGGTCGCCTAAAATCTCAGATACAGGCATCAGGGAACATTTAGGAAGCTGAAAACTCTTTTTTTTTTTTTTTTAAGTGAAATCTTAAATTCTTCATACATGGATTGGGACCAGGAAAAAAAATCCTGTATCATAGCAGTTCACCTTGATCTCTGTGGCAAGGCAGTCCATCACTACAGTTAGTAAGTAAGGCAGCTAGTGGCTTTAACAGTTCTCTCTCTTAATTACTTCATTTTTGTTCTTCACATATGGAAAGTTGGTACAAAGCTATTTCATGCTACAACAGTTTGTGTTTGCACATTTCTGTGTTCCAATTCAACTGGAGACTGGTCTCAACCACACAGTTTGGATCAGGAGCTACACTTGGACTTTCACAAAGTTTGGATCCTGGGTTTCAGTTCAGTGTGTTATAGAGAGACGTGTCAGTTGAGACAGGGGTGTATGAAGCGTGATCCAAACTTCTCCAAGCCATGGAAGTGTTCAGCTTAGATAGTGGTTTGGGCCCATCTATAACTATAACATAATAAAAAAGAAATTCAGACATAGCAGTAAAATTCCATCCAACATTTGCTTTGGTTGAGTTAGTACTGTTGCTATATCACATCTGAAACAAGTGAAAGGAAATAAGCCTCCAAAAAGTTTCTATTCGTGAGGCAAATGAGCTGAGAAGTAAGCAGAATGTAGGGTGAAAGAAGGAAGGGGTAAGGATAGAAGCCAGGGGAAAAGGGAAGAAGTTGCTTTCTCATATGATGTAGCCAAGCTAGTAGATCTATCAACTCGTTATATGCTCTTTCTAGTTAGTATCTCTTTATTTTTCCCCCAGGCAGATGCTTAACAAATAATGACAGGTTTCAGAGTAGCAGCCGTGTTAGTCTGTATCCGCAAAAAGAAGAACAGGAGTACTTGTGGCACCTTAGGCTTGGTCTACACTACCCCCCCTAATTCGAACTAAGGTACGCAACTTCAGCTACGTGAATAACGTAGCTGAAGTTCGAAGTACCTTATTTCGAATTAGTTCAAACTTACCTTGGTCCACACTCGGCAGGCAGGCTCCCCCGTCGACTCCGCGGTACTCCTCTCGGCGAGCTGGAGTACCGCAGTCGACGGCGAGCACTTCCGGGTTCGACTTATCGCGTCCAGACTAGACACGATAAGTCGAACCCAGAAGTTCGATTTCCAGCCGTCGAACTTGCCGGTAAGTGTAGCCAAGGCCTTAGAGACTAACAAATTTATTAGAGCATAAGCTTTCGTGGACTACAGCCCACTATGCATCCGAAGAAGTGGGCTGTAGTCCACGAAAGCTTATGCTCTAATAAATTTGTTACTCTCTAAGGTGCCACAAGTACTCCTGTTCTTCTTTTAACAAATAATATAACACGGTTGTTTGTTTTCGTGCACCCTGATGTCCTGTTGGCTAGAGCCTTGACAAGACTCTGGATCAAACAGGCCTTTGAAGTACATTAGCACAACTTTTTCTGGGCTCATTTACTCCAGTGATCATTTCAATGCCCCGTCCCAAGTAATTCTCCCTGCTCCCAAAACTAGAGATGGAAAGCTAGTAAAAAATCGTCATGTTCCACGAGCAGCTGAACTCACCCCCAACTGGGGTACAAATGAGCTCAGACTAAATGATTTGATCTGTAACCAAAATACCAAACTGAGATCAGGGTACTGCCAGGATGCATCCCATAATTAGAGAAAGAGGATTAAAATGTCATGGCTAGAGAACATTAATTTCAATATGTGTCCACGCATTATGATTTTGAGAGCAAGATTTGTATTGTGGAGGCAGAGGGCCAGAGGTGTAATATCAGAGGGGCTGTGGACAGAAGCAGAATTCCTCTAGGGTCACTGAGACGTGAGGATGGGAGCACACTGATGCAAAAACTACAATACCTTTGAACAAACACATGTGCTTCTCCCAGCATTGGCAATTATAGTTATGGGAATTACTGGATTTCTGACTGCCACACTATGTGACTCTGGCAAGTCGTTTATCTTCCCTGAACCTCTGTCTCCCCATCTATAAAGTTGGGCTAATGATGCTTATCTATCTCACAGGGCTGATGTGAGGCTGAATAAATCAATGTCTTTAAAATGCTTTGGAAGCCTCCAGTTAAAGTTGGTGTTTATGTTTAAAGTGACACCCAGCACTGAGCAGATCCTGCACGAATACTTCATTTGCACTTTAGCCACCTCCATTACATACTGTCACTCCCTTCTGTGCAGCTCTGTACCTATCACCCTCGCTGGGCTGCGGGCCGCCAGTGAGTAGTATAGTGATATAAAGCAGCATTGTATGGCTGTCGGTGACGCTGGGATAGGGGAAGTGGAGTAGTTGCCAGAGTTACCAATGATGTTACATTATTTTGTTATCTCCTGAGAAAGGGAAACTAATGAAGCAAGAATGTTGCGATCGTGCAATAAGCCAAGTCCTCTGTCAAGGCTTACAATTAAGGATGCTGAAGACCTTACATGCACCCTTGACCGTGGCCCATGAGTAAGAGCATGGAGCATTCGTGGGAGGTAAATACATGATGAGACAGCTTTGCTGAAATTCAAATCCTTCCCTCTCCTCTTCCTTTCTCACCATTGAAAGAAATGTGGAAAGCTAGTGCTTGTCATGTGTCCTTGGGGTCATGCAATTGGTGAGTATCTTGCTGTTTTGCCTCAGCACATGATACACACTTTCCTTTTATTCCTGGAGGTGCAATTGGCAGGAATGGGCCAGTGGTGTGGATTTTTTTTCATATATGAGATTTCAATTCCAAAACCCAACAAGAAAAGTAAAAAATGTTGTTCTGCTTTTAAAGGCACTATAAGGAATGCAGGTTCCTAAATCACTTAGGTGCTTTTGAAAATAAGTCCCATTTTCAAAAAGTGACAAGTATTTTTGAGCTTTTGAAAAATGTACTCAATGACTTTACTCAGACTCTTTCTTCAGCTTCTAGATAGAGAGAGCAACTGCTTGTCCCTTTAAGCCTGTCACTTGATTAGCTGGAGCTCTGTTCTCTGTTTCCTGATCTGCTGGCTTCTGGGAAAGACTGACTCTGAGAGTGGAAGGAGACATGCTAATCAAGTTCTCTCAGTCTGAGTTAAAGGGACAAGCACACGTCTTGTACTAGAATATTGAGAGCCTCAGAGACTGAAATAAAAATAATTAGATGCCCTGTTCATTGATTTTTAGTTTGTCACTTAGGGTTTCATTGGTAACATTGAACAGATGAAGACCTCTAGGTGATGTAACTGGAATAAAATTCAAGAAGCGTTCCACAGATGTACAGTTATTCAGCGTGTAGTGCACAGTAAATGTCACCTGATCAGTATGGCGTGGAAGGAAGAGTGCTTAGTCAATTTTAGCTCATCCAAAATGTCCTGCTTTACCTTGTCAGCCATTAGTTTGATGAACTCTTCACAGGTAGTTGATGATGTTGTGCCATGACCAGCTTCCCAGACTTGTCAATGTGGCAGGCCAGGAAATGGTCGTACTCTAAGAACTCTAAACAGCCAAGGAAGTTTCCATTATTAAGACTGCCAAAGGTTTCATTAGTCCCTCTCAGTGCCAGACCTCGTGTTGTCAGAAATTTTATGGCTGATACAACTCACTTCAACACTTCTGTCCAGTAATTTCTTTCTTTTATTAATCTGCTATATGTTTACCAAAATCTGAGTCTTTGACAAACACATTGTATAAGTGGGGAAGAGCTTGTCAATGCTCAGTAGAACTTTCATGGTCACCAAGTCTGCCAATGTGATCCCATGAATCAAATCCTCTCTTGGCTAGTGCAGATGTGCTGTTCAGAGAAAACAATTTGCACATAAAACGGAAGACACAGCCATTTGATGGTGAGTATATGACCCAGGGCCTTTCAATAGTTTCACCATTCAGGGACACTTAATTAAAGGCTGTATCACAGAGTTTCCTAAAATCAAAAACATTTTAATATTAATGCATCTGCTCCAATATTTGAGATGAAAATAGGCACACTTGTGGTGCATTAAGAGAGTAAGCAGCTCATAGTGTAGTAGTGAGTAACCTAGCTCTTACATTTGGATACAATAAAAATCTGTTTATTTCAACTGTCTCACAAAATTAATAGTGAAGTCAACCCCTGCTGGAAAAAAACTTGAGCTCATAAAATGACTCAAATAATTTATAAAAGTAAGCATAAAACATAATTATTTTGTTCTGTCCTTTTGTTGTCTTGATGACATTGCATATTTTCCATCACGATTTGGCAGCAATCAGGATCCGTGTCTGTTGGATAAAAGCCTCAACAATCCATAGGGTAGCATCGGAGAAAGGTAATCGTACTGGTGTGTTTTGCAGCAGAAGGTTGTTGTATTCTTTTTTTGATGAAAGAATTTCATTAGAAGAAACAGTATGTTCTTCAGAGCCATGATCAATGTAGGCTGGACCCGCTGCCATACTAATATCATCAATTACACACTCATCATTATTAATAGTACTATTAGTATCATCATCGGGAGTCTCTGTACTGTTATTAATGAAGTAACTGCTTATGCGACACAGTTTTGCATTCTGATCTTCAACTTCTGCTTTATGCCGCTGCTTTTGAGTGCCACTTAAATGTTTTTTCATCATTATTTTCTTTATCACTTGGACTCGTTCATTCATTCTCCTATGTTTATAGTCTTCCACTCTGCAACTCACCCACGCCTGCAGTAGACTGCAGTGCGTGTATATATACATATGCCACTGATAGTGTGACACCACACATCTTACCAGAAATAAAATGTAAACTACAACACCACAACAAAATGATTGTGTGGCACTTAAAATATATATATATATATATACACTTTTCAAATAGTTTGTTTTTGAAAATGTAACACCAAATTCTTAATACATACACACATTCTCTATTGAAATGTATTGCAATTCGCGATGTGTACACTTCAAAAAATATACATAGTTGTAATGGGTGTGGGCTCAGTGCGACGGCACCATAGTAAATCCGGTACTGGCAGGGATGCAAGCATACCTCTAGTGAAGCACCCATAGGGACACACATCTCGAAAAACCATCGTTATTACACAAGGTGAGTAATTTCTTTGTTCTGCTGCTGTAATGATGGGGACACCAATGTTCCGAAAAATAATTGAGTGTCTAAGAAGAACACAAGAGAGAGTCCTGTGGCACCTTTAAGACTAACAGTTGTATTGGAGCATAAGCTTTCGTGGGTGAATACCCACTTCGTCAGACGCATGTCTAAGAAGAACACAGTACTCTCACACCCCCTAACAATGATTGAATCTATGTTGTTCAGTTGGAAGTCAGGGTCCAACTCAATGGTTTGGGTCTATCTCTATAAAGATGGCTCTTTTCAATGCATTGGCACACTTTGGGACAGTCATTGGATTGGAATTCATCCCATGCATCAGTTAAGTCCTCAAAAGAGATTTCAATTTGACTTAAGTGATGCAGATGCCTTGTGCTGGCCACCTGCACAGGGCTGAATTTCCCCTCTGAATACACTATAAGTAGAGTCTATTGTTTTTCTTTCAACGGTTTAGCTAAGGGTTGATTATAAGCTTGCAAATTCTCTGGAGGGTACTAGCTAAAAACATAGATCAATGGCTTTTGAGAGCTGCTTGGGAAATATCCATAATTATTTCACTGTAACCCTTTTTAAAGTGTGAGTTTAATAACACATGCTCTTCAGTTCTGCACATGTAGTGTTCTAGGTAACCATTAAGGTATATTAATATTCTCTCTTTAAGACTTGATAGCCTAAGTGAACTGTCAACTTCCTAATGGCTAGAAAAAATCTGCAAACAATTTCTAGTCACTGAACAGAGCAAATCTATGTACTCCTTTGTATCAGCAAATTTTGAATAAAGATTCCTTTGTTAAACTCTAAGGAACTGTGCATGTGCTACTGCTCTTCATAATGTGCTTAAGTGTGACTTTACAATCCATAAAAATGATGTTTCATGCCCTGTGAAATTATGACATTTTAATTTCAGTAGGGGAAGCACAGTGTGAAGTAAAGGGTAACTGGCATGATTCTGATTTTACCCCTGTTTTCCTGCCAGGGAAGCTCTTTCTGACTGCTTAGGGGGAAAAACAACAGGGACCTGATTTTCCTCACATTCACACCAGTGTAAATAAGAATTAACTCCCATTCCATCTATGGAGTTAAACTGGGGTAAAATAAATCAAGAGGAGAGCGCGAGGCGCCAGACCCCCAAGTGCCTATTTTTCACAGTTTGGTCACTTATTGCACCTTCTTCCATGATTCCAGGCTCCTATCAGCCAAAACAAGAACGGAAAGGCTTTGTTGTTTACCCATCCAATAGACTGTAATGAAGGAAGAATAACCTGAACTTCCCTTACTGTACATACAGGAGGTTTCCATTAACACTAAAGCTCATATCTTCAAAGGTAGTTGAACACATATTTATAAAATGAGAAAAATATATCCCATTAGCCTACTAAGCCAATGCTATACTCTTACTGGGGCTAGTGTTACTTTCTGGAAAAGTTGGTTACAATTGGCCTTCCCATTGGAGTGAGTAACCACCAGCCTGTCTCTTTCTTTTGACCAGCATTTTATACACTGGGACTAAAACCAATGTTAATTACAGTCAATGGGTTGGGTAGATGAGAATGAATGCGAGGCCTGCGCAGTCTGTAATGGGGGACACGAATACTGTGATTTATGTAAGTCACTGCTGGTATTATGGTGGATCAGGACATCATTGGAAGAAAAATATTTTTGTGTGTAAGGCCCAACTGCTGCATTGAAGGATGGAGCTATTTTCTATGGGTGCAATTCATCTCCTGGGCAGAGGGCCAACTCAAGGCTTATGCACGTCCTCAGTTCCTTGAGTTCTTAAGTGGCGCAGAGACGGGGCACTGCTTTATGCCAGCCCTCTGCACAAAGGAGGTTTGCCTGGATGTTTTAATTTCTTTATCAAAGCTACAATCCATGTTCTTTTAACTCTTCAGTTGGAACTTGTGGCAGTTTGGTATAACAGTAAATTGTGTGGTTCTGATTTATGCAGGGCTTTGTTTAAATGTGAGTCTTTTTTGTTCTTGAAAGGTGCTAGATCTGGTTCAGTTTCTATTACCAATCAAACCTTAACTAGTTTGTAGCCATGGCTCTTATGATATGGACAAATGTCCAAGGGAGAATAGGCTGGACTTAGTTCATATGAATAAGTGCTATCTACCACTAACCTTTCACCTCTACCTTCCTGGGTACCACAGCAGTATTCTAGTACCACAGCAGTGGTGGACTCCATACCACCTTGTGCTGGGGTCCTATCAACTCTCACAAGCTGTAGAGGTTCAGGTTGTTGTTTTTTTCAGTTGGAAATCTACAAAGCACAACAAAATGCCTCAGCAAATGACACTTTCTCTCTGACTCAATACTGACCCCAGTAGCATTGGTTTTGAGGGCACCAGTGTGCTGTCTTTGAGATTGTGATGAAAAACTGACCACTTGTAATTCAAGATCTCATGATACTTTGCATAAAGCAATTAGTATTAATTACCTAATGTGTTATCCAAATTCTAATTCGGGTAATTAAATTCAGCCTACCTAACATCCCCCTGCAGTTTCAATTAGAAGTGATATATTTCTTCGTTCTCTACTCCCAACTGTTGTGTAGTGCTGCTACATGCTGTTATACAACTGATATGCAGCAGCTATAGGTGAAATAATCCATATAGCTCCCTCACCTGCATCATAGGAGGTTTGTGAAGCTTAATTCATTAATCTGAGATGCTTTGAATGAAAGGTGCTATTGATTTACAAAGTACTGTTTATACTCCATTGCCCAAACCCTTCAGCAATCTAATCCCACAATCTTTGACCTTGTTTTTTATACAATGTGGTTTTGAACGTATAAAGAGAAAGATACCAGTGGAATCTGGGGGCATCTTGTGTATCATTAGCACAAGGCAACATTTTTATTGGGTGGTTTGTGTGTGTTATATTGGCCCAAACTGTAAATTAAAAAAGCACTGGACTAAATGCTTTTATAATCTGTCAGTTAATTAATTATCTGGTTTTTGGATCCAGCCATTCAGCCACATCAGGGTAGTAGGTGACATTGTTTTATACTAGAAAATTTTACATGAGAATTTTATTTTGAAGCTAAAAATAAAAAAAACGAAACAAAATAAAATCAATAATAAGAAAAAGTGTTTGATAACTGTATGGACTGCTCACTACATTAAACCTGTATGACCACTGGGTGGCAGTATGAAATCATTTTTAGTTTCATGTCATTCAAATCTATATTTTAAAGATGCCTCTTCTAATTTAATTAAATTATAAACAGCTTCAGCATCACAAGGAACTCAGGCTGAGTCTGAACACGACTTTATGCATGAGGGGACATTAGCAAGTGTGATTAGAGAGTCTGAAGCTAATCCAACAAAAAGGCACATGTGTAACTCATTAGGTGGGTAATCTCCTTGCTTCTCCTCAATTATTGTGACTGAGATGTACCTGTCTCTCACTTGATGGGTTTAAAATATAAAACAGAGCAGATAAGGGTTAAGATTTGAGTTAAAGGAGGGTGTAGAGAGACTATTGGTGAGGAGAACAGGGGAAGGAGGGTTTCTGGGAGAAATTGGTTTATGGAGGGATTTGACGCAGGGGAGCACTGGGTCCATAGGAAGCAGGACAATTACGAAAGCAGAGGGCAGCTTGATAAATGAAAAGCCAAGAGTCTGCACAAATGAAGGGAGCAATTGGGAGACAGGAGCCTAGGGAGCAAGAGTGGGAGGATATAGGGACAGCATTATTCAAAGGCCTTTAAGGGGAGGATGAAGCACTTGAATGGGGTGCACTAAAAGACAGGAAACCACCAGATGAAGGATTCAAGGTGTGTGTGGTGGGGAATAGTCTGTGGGTTTGTGTGTGAAAGAGAGAGAGAGAGAGAGAGAGAGAGAAATATGGTCATAGTGTCAAGAGTGGAAGAAGGTTTTATTGCAAAAAGCTTTTGTCCCCATTAACCAGATTGCCCCCAGAAAACAACCTGAGTGGATTAACAGGGAGTGGAACTGCCAGACCTCCCTGGAGACACAAGACATCAGGCTTGTCTACACTTAAAATGCTACAGCAGTGCTACTGTAGCACTTCAGTGCACACACTACCTCTGCGGACAGGAGGGATTCTCCTGTCACTGTAGTTAATCCAGCTCCCCGAGAGGTGGTAGCTAAGTGCTGTCTAAGCGGGGACTTAGGCCAGCTGCAGGCCAAAAGTGGAGGGAGAGGGAATGGTGGAGCCCTCCCATTTTCCTGAATTTAAATAGGTTTTGTGTCAGTTTGAAGGATGGGGATGGGTGGGAGGGGAAGTCATCTGATCAGAAATGGAGGTTACTTACCTGTAACTGGAGGTACTTCAAGATGTATGGTCCCTCTCTGTGTTCCACACATGGATACACATGCGTGCCATGTGCCTGAGACTAGAAAATCTTGCTAGTATCTGGTAATCTGTGCCTGCACCCTGGATATCCTTATGCTTGACAGTATAAGGAGAGGTGCGGTGAACTCTCCAGTTCCTTCTCTACTGTGAATCCAGTCATGAGCCAAAGCAGAGTAGTGGAATACAGCTAGGGACCATATATTTCAAAGAACCTCCAGTTACAGATATGTAACCTCTTCCTTGAGTACTGGTCCCTATGTGTATTCTGCACATGGATAACTGGTAAGCAGGACTCAAATAGGAGGGGGGTGCCAGGATGCAGGTGGTATAGAATGTCTGTAATGTTTCAACTCCAGGTTGCTGCCTTACAAATGTCCAGCAAAGGCTCTTCTTGAAGAGATGCTGTTGAGGACTCCTGTGCTATAGTGGAATGGGCCTTTACCCTGTCCAGGGGTGGGAGATGTGGCAAGTGATAGCAAAGGAAGATACGGCCAGAAATCCATTTAGAGAGTCCCTGAGCAGATATCGCTTGTCCCCATGGTCGCTCTGCTATAGAAACAAATAGTCTAGGAGATTTCCTGCACGGTTTCTTTCTTTGAAGGTAGAACACCAATGCTCATCTGATGTCAAGAAAGTGGTGTCTCCTCTCCTTGCTGGAGGCATGAGATTTCAGGAAGAATACTGATAAGTTATTGGATTGTTTATGTCAAACTCAGAAATTACCTTTGGGCTGAATTTCAGATGGAGATGAAAGGCTCCCCTCTCTCTATGAAATGTAGTGCATGGTGGGTCAGCCCTGAGAGCCCCCAGCTCACCCACCATCCTGGCTGATGTAATGGTGACCAGGAAGACAACCTTCATAGGCAGATGGGACACTAAGTACATGGCCAATGGTTGGAAAGGTGGACCAGTAAGTACAAGATTGAGGTCTCACTGCAACCTTTGTTTCATTATTGATGTGAAGATCCCAGTGAGACCCTTTAGGAATCTGGTTGATAGCAGTGGGTCTAAGTGGACCCACAGCAGGCTAATAGAATGACCCAACATCTTGAGAGTGAGGACCTAGACTAAAATAGCAGGAATACCGTCTGGCCCTGATGATACCTGGTTCTGTTGTGCTCAGGGAGATAAATGCCTCTGTTTGGTTAGATAACATTTTCTGGGAGAATTTTTCCTGCTATGATTAAGTGTAGTTTGAACGGCCTCCAAACATGAACATTCTAGGTCTGATGCCTATCCAAATATCAAGCCAGGAAGTGAAGAAAGTTCAGGTTGGAATGTTTGATCCTGCAATTCTCCTGATGGGTTGCTAGGTTGCCATTCATAGGCGGTCCGGACACCAGAATTGTCTGGACTGCGCCATTTGGGCTCGATGAAAATTACTCACGCTGTGTTGTGACAAATTTCTGTAGAACCTGAGGTGCTAGTAGGATGGGAGGGAACGCATACCTCCAGTGGCCGGTCCAGGACAATAGAAGGGTATCACCTCTGGAGTCCTGACCTTGTGCTGCTCTTGAACAACATACATTGAACTTCTTGTTTATCTGGGAAGCAAACAGGTTCCAAGATGGCATTCCCCACCAAATGAAGGTGTTGCTCAGCCCCGAATTGTGTAATTCCCTCTCATTATTGGTGGCAAAATGCCTACTCAGTTTATCCACGAATGAATTCTGAGAACCTGGCTGGTACTGCATAGAAATTGTGATGTGGTTCCTAATGACCAGTCTATAAAGTGACCACCTCTACACACCATGCGAGGGATCTTGCCCCGCCTTGTTTGTTTATATAGAAGTCTGTTGTCATTATCTGGACATGCCGGGATTGTAGGAATGCATTGCTGCTGTTCTTGGTTCCAAGAGATTGATATACAACTTGACCTCCCAATGTGTTCATGTTATCACCCATCTGGGCTTCCCAGCCTATGAGGGTTGTGTCCATGATTATTGTTATGTCATGGAGGCAGGAAAGAGATGCCAACACATACATTTTTGGGTTCATCCACCCAGTGAACGAAGCCCTGACATAGATGGGGATTGGCATTACGATGTACATGCTGTGTCCTTCCGGCGTATGAACCAGTCTGAGCCACTCTTGCAGACATCAGAGATATAGCCTGGTGAACAGCATTATGTAAGTATATGAGTTCATATGGCCTAGCAAAGAAAGACTGTCCTGAACTATTGTTTGGGATTTGTGAGTGACTTAACTGTTCGTGACATGGAATATGTCCACAGGGAGGTAGGTCTGAGGTTGAGTCAAGGGTTGCCCTTATAATGTCTATGAGCTGTATAATAGTCAAAATAGGCTTTTCCATGTTTACACAGATTCCCAAGGATACCAGGAGTCAGAGCAAGGACAAGGTTGCCAACTGAACTTCCAAATGGGAGCTGCCTGTTAGAAACCATCCAAGGATGGGAAGATAGTGTAGCCATTTCAGCTCTGTGTTGCCACCACTGAAAAGCCCTTTGTGAAGACTCTGGGTGCTGTTGCCAAACAAAAACAGGAGTACCTTCCTGAACTGATAGTGTTCCTGTCCTACCAGAAACCTGAGGGATGGGTGAATGTCCATATGACAAAGCCCTGGCTGGGATGATTTAGTTGGTGTTGGTCCTGCTTTGAGCAGGAGGTTGGACTAGATGACCTCCTGAGGCCTCTTCCAATCCTAATCTTCTATGATTGTGTGATCTTTCATGTCAAGAGCTGTGAACCCTGGGTCTTTTTCCAAGGAAGGAATTATTGATGCCAATGTAACAATGTGGAATTTTAATTTGAAAATAAAAATATTTAGCCGATGTAGGTCACAAACGGACCGCCTTTTCCCCCGCCTTTCCCTTGATGCTGAGCTGGCACTTGCTCTATAGCTCCTCACTTGAGGATAGACACAATCTCGTATCAGGGGACCTCTCCTCATGAGAGTGGTCCCTGAAGAGGGATTGGGAAAGGAGTTTTGGAAGAGGAGGTGGTGAAAGAAACTCAATAGTGTAGCCAAAGTGGATGATATCTAGTACTCACTTCTTTGTTGTTATAGCCCTCCAGTTGTGGGCAGGATGGGTGAATGAGCATTCTGCCCCTTTTGCAGGCACAAAGTAACATCTCGCAGCCCTTTTAAGGATAGGAATACTCATTGCTTGCATATGCCATCCCACTTGAGTTGTCCTCATTCACTGAGAGAGCTACCCGACTTGGTCCTGTGGGCTGCAGGATATCCAAGAGCTTTTGCTGCGTATCTTGAGCTTCTTATAGTGGAATCTGAAGTTCTGCCACACTCTATGATTATCAGGTGGGGCTGGTGAAAATGGAACAATTGCCTCTGTGGCCCTATCAGGGAAACACTTTCAGAGCATGCCTAATGCCACAATCAACAGCTGAGGGAGGCAGCTTGTCTCATAACATTTGACCAATGGTTCAGGAATTCACACAGGATGGGGGAGGCCACAGTTCAAGTCTACCCTGTGCCTGAGAAAAGGGGCTTTGAATATGGTTTCCCCACTTCTCAGGTGAGTACCTGAACCACTGGACTATAGGCTAGCTTGATGTGGGGCTCCCCCATTTTCTCTTGTTGAAGCTGTTTCATTCTGCATTAAATAAGCATGAAGCCAGCAGGGATGTGAGAGTAACTTTGGGCTGGTGATTAGGGCACTCACCTGAAAAGTGGAAAAGTCTAGTTCAAATCTCTTCTCCACATTAAACAAAAAGGGGAATTTAATCAGCAGTGCCTCCTCTAATCCAGGGGTGAATTCTGGGGGAAAGGTTATAGGGGCGGCTTCCTTTCTCCCAATGTCATGTTGTATGGAAGTAGGGGTGTGCTGCTGCTGTTCGTGAAAGAAACAGAACAGCTCCCAGGAGGGGGTTTCCAACTCAACCCTCCAGCCTAACTCCTTGCAAGGGGTAGAGATTAGGACATGCACCCCTTGTTGGGTGGCTATTGGCTAGTGTAGGCAGTTGGTAGTTTTTGCAGATCCCATTCTTTGGCACTGAATTCAGAGTTTGTGGGTTCCATGGGGCAGTTAGGCCTTGCAATGCCTAAGTCCCTTTGGGCTTCTGAATGCTTGATACTCTTCCCTATCCCACAAGCAAGTGGAGACTGGATGGCGCTAACGTTTCATCTCACCATGTATCCAGTGGAGGCACTTGGATGTGCAGCTGAAAGCCTGCTACACCCCTGAAAGCGGGGATTTAGGAGATTACTCCCTCACCCAGGAGCAAGGGGAGGGCATCTGTGACCTTCACCGTTCCTTTCGGGGAAGTGCAGCTTTGCATTGCCCGTTCTCAGCTAAAGGCTCAGTCAAGCCCTTGAAATATACATTCTCCAGGGCTGGGAGTGTGACTGAGTTCCTTTCTGCTGTGCTCAGAGCACTCTCAGTATTTTGGCAATAGTTAATAACAACACCGGGCAAGACCATTTCTTTTTCTCCTTGCTGTTAGCTTCTTTGCCAGTTAAATCTAACTTCTGCTACTACAACACGCTCTCATTCTCCGAGAATTTAAAGCACCGAACTTCCTTTAATCCTAATATTTAAACCTGCCAGCTCCCTTCTTTCCTTCCCATTCACTTGGCTACTTTGCGGTACCATTCCCCAGGCTTGGCGAATGTTAATGCTTTACTTGTCAGCCAGCTGGCAAGTAAAGCGATACTGAGGAGTCTGGTCACCTCCCTTCGTTTCAACACCTCACTGATTCACACTTCAGCAGTGGCGTTGGACTCCACTGCCAGCTAAGCAGAGCAGTGTAGCAATTGCCAATCTTGGGCCTGCAACTCTTATCCGCATGTGTAGCCCTTTCTCTTGTGAGTAGTCCCCTTGGTTTCAATGGGCCTATTTACATGAGTGGGGGGGGGTCACGGTGTTGGGGTCCTTTCTTTGGCCACTTAATGCCTGGCTTAGAGAAAAGCCAGATACTTAACTGAGGGAAGGGAGCAGTAGTAGTGCCAATGTATGTCATTTAAGACACTAATTGGCTTAGGGGTTGCTAGTGTTTGAAATGGATTTCTAGAACATGGTTATTACCTGCTCTCCCTGGCTGCCAGTAGCCCGAATCCTTTGTAAAGTGAAATCCAGAGAACAATGTCAGCTGCCCGAAATTTATTCAGAACAATGAGGTGCAGGCCTGACATTGCTGCTGTAGTTCCTAATGTGCGGCTTTTACACCTACCAGCCTCAGAATGCAGCTGCCTTGGGGGCCATTTTTGGAAGTTGTGGGACCCATATCATATAGCTACCTCCTGCTGCAGTCTCTCTAGCATATACACCTGTCAAAATGCCACTATCAGTCCCCTCCTCCTCCACACCCTTTGCTTTGCAGATATCCACTGACAGCTGTTGCTGAACTAGTTCAAATGAAACACAAGAGGAGGAAGAGTGGGAGGAGGGAATCAACTACAGTAGAAAACAGTTGGCTTTTTTTTCTGGAATGGCCGTTGCCTGAGATCTTATTTGGATTGGCTAGCACAAAAAATCCAGAAAGAGGCAGTGGCAGAGATGCTCAAAGACATTTAGGTGTGATGCTGAGTGCCACCCTGCCTAACTTTTGGACACCTAGAAAGTCACTAAGCTTTACAAACCTGCACTAGGTACTCAAGCTCCCTAGGCAATGAATGGGGTTCACAAAAGCCAGCAGGCTAGATGGCTCCTCACCCAAGGTAGCCAATGGGAGATGCTGAGCTGAGGGTTGTGTGGTAAGCCCCATTTCTCTCGGCGATAGATGCCTACGTCCAGGGAAGCACCTCCCTCCACTTGGGAGTCTCAGCTGCGAATTCTCTCTTGGTGTTAGGCACCTACATGGTTTTAGCAGGCACAGAAGGAGGAGAACTTTTCAGCCCAATAGTTAGGGTACTCACCAGTTCAAGTCCCCCCTCCTTCTGAGGGAGTGAAGGTATTGAACTGGGATTTTCCACCTTTCAGGTGAGTGTGCCTTACCCATGAGGCTATGAGATATCAGTCATGGCTGTTGAAGCCGTGACACTACTTTGGGTAATTGTAGTGCTGCCAAGCAATTAAAAAAAATTAATCATGCTGTTAATAATAGAATTCCCTTTATTTAAATATTTTTGGATGTTTTCTACATTTTCAAATATATTGATTTCAATTACAACACAGAATACAAAATATACAGTGCTCACTTTATATTTATTTTTATTACAAATAATTGCACTGTAATTGAAGTCAATATATTTGAAAATGTAGAAAAACATCCAAAAATATTTAATAAATTTCAATTGGGAGTCTATTGTTTAACAGTGTGATTAAACACGATTCATTTTTTTTAATCGTGATTAATTTTTTGAGTTAATCATATGAGTTAACTGTGATTGACAGTCCTAGTTGATAATTAAAAATTATCTTTGTTGCTGAGGGACTGGGTCCTCTGTCTCCCACATGAGTTTGCTAACTTCCAGGCTACAGAATCATTCTCTCTCTAGCCCAATGTTGAAGCTGTTCCACTGTGACTAAATAATGAAAGAATCAGGGGGTCAAAGAGAAAGCAGGCATAAGAGTGATTCTGTAGCCTTCACTAATGCGATAGTGGAGAATTAGGCCCAAGATGTTTAGTAGCAGATGATATTAGCATCTGTTGTTGTTATTATTATTGATATTGACGTAGTGCCAAAAGACAAGGGCCCCATTGTGCTAGGTGACTTTACAAGCAGCTAACAAAGAGATGGCCACTCTCCTGGAGAATTTACATTCCATTTGTGAAATTAACTCGGCAATGTCTATATGGGTTAAAAATAAACAGCCAAGACCATAGGAATTGCCAAGATGGATCCATGTAGTGGTCAGTACCAGATGCTTCAGAGGAGGGTGCAAAAAAAAAAAATCCATAGTTGACATTTATGGAACCTGCCCAAGGGAGATGTCTCTTCCTAACCTCCATTCCCACACTTCCCCTTAGTCAGTGGTTGGTTTATCCCTTGAATAAGACTACTTGTGGAATAAAGTACTACTCAACAAAAAGGTGTCAGAATGTAGCCCTATATATTTGTATAACACTTTGATCTGACTGAGACCTCTAAGAACTATCATTATATAAATTAATATTTTATTATTCTCTCTAATGTAGCTACTAAATGTCTAATCCTTATTTGACTACTATTGATACTGTCTTGTGGTGGTGAGTTCCACATGTCACTTACGTGCTATGCACAAAAAGCATTTTCTTTTAGCCATTTTAAATTTGTTGCATTTTCAATTTCATCGACTAGCCTTTTTCTTGTATTGAGAGAGAGGGCAATTAGGAATGCTACATTTTATCCCTGTGTGAGTATTTTAAAATGTAGATGAAATAGTTTTAGCCACAAGGTATGCTTTGGAGTAACCCAGCCCATCATTCCAACATAAAAGGAAACATGCATCAGAAGAACCCGCCAACTGATACATGATCAGAAATTACACCTGGAAGAAGATCAACAGAAAGCAGAGAGATGGTAAGTATTTAAACAAACAGGGCTCCCTCCCTGTCATCCACCACAGAGACATTTTTAAAAAGCTGCAAGCTAAGAACTTCAGTACAAAGGTTTTGTTTTTATTGACATTGTAAGAAACATTTTTTCTTTGTTACAAAAGAGCTAAGTGGTTCTGAAAGCAGAAGTACAGTTTATATGTACACAGTGCTACAGACCCTTCAGATCGATCTAAGGCTCGGGAAACATCAGATCATAACTGTAGGTTTATCAAATGAAGACCACTAAGGCCTATTACATCCGAACACTATTCCTACTGTAGGTAAATGTATTTACACATTAAAAAAAAAGATTACAAGTTTTATAAAAATCTAAAAAAAAAAAGTGAAAAATGAACACTTTTATCTTACACATCTGCAGGATTGACAACGGTAAATTTTTAATAGAGGACATTCTATCAATTCAAGAACAATAACACATGAATACCAGAGGTTTACAAGACGTTTCAGACGCTATTAACAGTGGTATGTGCTATTAGCTGAATGGTACGCACAGCCTTATAGCTAAAATTTGGCAATAGTTCTTGGTCCCTCTCTTTTACAGGATCAACACAAAATAAGGCACATACATCGAAACATTGTTGTTTAGAGGACAAGCCATAGTGTAACATGGGCAGATTAACTATTATTCTGCCCGTTTCATCTTAAAAATGAAAGAAACAAAGCCAACCTTAAATGCAAGTACCATTTTAGGAGCTTGCCTAGAAGGAGATTAAAATTCCACACTGCTATTGGGATAGCCAAGTCCACAGTGCTTGAAATCAAACCCATTCTGGACTTCTCCTTCGCTGCCTCCAAAAGTACCTGTCATACATCCAACTGTACCTGATGGATGCAACTGAACACACAGGAGGGCACAAGCAGGTCTTCCATTTTGGCAAAAGGAAATCCAAACCAGAGCAATGCTCTTAAAGACAAACAAGGATGGAAGCTGAAGGGACCAAAAAGCTCTATTAAAGGTCAGGCTGGAGAGAAGACACACACATGGATTTTTAGCATGACAGAGCTTCCACTGCTATTCTTATGGACAGTGGCTGCCATTAAATACCACATTTACCACTTTACAGTAATTGGGGAGGGAGGGCACAGAGTCCGGCTGCCAACTTCCCTTGAAATACTAACTGGTGTGGCAAAAAGGGCTAATATGATTATTGGATGTTTAAGCAAAGGAGTAGGAATGGGGAGGTGAGCTTTTCCCCCCTCTGTATTTGACATTGATGCAATCAATACTAAGGTATTATATATAGTTCTGGTGCCCATGGTTTAAAAAAGAGGTTGAAAAATTGGCGAGAGTGAAGAAAAGAGCCACAATAGTTATTTGAGGGCTGGAGAAAATGCCACACAGTGAGAGATTTAAAGAGTTCAATCCATTCCACTTATCAAAAAGAAGACACGTAATGACCTGCATACAGTGTGTAAGGACCTGCCTGAGGAGAAACTACTGGATACCAGAGGGCTCTTTAATCTAGCAGAGAAAGGCATTACAAGCCCAAAGGGTGACAAATTAGCCATAACTTTTTAACAGGAGAGTGCTTAACCAGTAGAACAAACTACCAAGGGAAATGGTGGCTCCTCCATCTCTTGCTGTTGTCAACCCAACAATGCTTTCTGAGAGCTTTGCTTTAGCCAAACGCAAACACAAGTTATTGGGCTCAAGCAAGGGGTAACTGGATGAAAATTAATAGCCTGTAATTGACAGGAGATCAGACTAGCTTATCTAATTGGCCCTTCTCCTGGAAAAATCTATGAAACACATTTTTACTTAGTTGTCAAATGTGCTAATTAATAATGGATTATCTCATATCCAAAAGTTAAAAGCAAGAATTAAACAAGAATATTTACAGGCTGGCTCCAAGAGAGATTTCCCCAAGCCATCGACTCCAACACTAGTCACACTTTATATTAAGGTTCCATCCATAAATAGTCTATAAATGATTAATATATATTTTAACAATCAGCCACTTGTTTGTTGCTTGTGACTATGGCGATATGGCCTATTGGATAGGACACTGGACAGGGTAGACATTGGTTCTGTTTCCCACCTTGGCCAATGGCTTGCTGGATGACCTTGGCCAAGTCACTTCAGCACCTTGTGTCTCAGTTTCCCCCTCTGTAAAATGGGGATAATGAAACTGACATCATTTGTAAAATGCTTTGAGACCTACTGTGAAAAGCACTATATACAAGTGAGGCATCATTATTATTGTAACCAGCTGTAATACCTTCTGCTTATGATCTTCCATAACATATACCGCTCATGTCTGTAACATGTTTTTAACAGCTATTCATGATTTACTAACCCTTTCTAAGTGGAACTCCTTCCCCAGTAAATTTAAAGCATGACCAACAGCACTAAACAGCTATCTTTCACTTCCCAGGGAAAGAAGACAGGCCTCCCAGGGTGCCTGGGAGGCCATCAAAGGGCCAGAGGAAAGTGCATTCTAGCATGGAGGACCTCCTCACCAAGAATGCTTTGTGAGCAACACCCTCTTTTTAACCCAGTGGACTGTTTTAGTTTCTCAGCTGATTGGTCCTGCTCTGGGGGTGTCACATGAGGGGACGGGTAAGCTCTAATTAGGGTACCATGATACCTTCTAAGCCCCTAAGTAAAAGATGACACCTGGAGCAGTAAATATTGTGATTTAATGGTACGCAGTGTAATTCTGTTGTGTCTCAGTGTCACTGAAGATTGTTGATAACCCTTAAAGAACTGGCCGGCTTATAGCTGCTTAATACTAGGAAACATACTGTTTTCTAAGGGCTCTCCAGGGCCACTCTGCTGAGAATGAGGGATGTTCTCCAGCCACGGAGATGCAAGTCTTGACTCACACTGTGAGATTTGACCTGCTGGCTCTCTTCCCTAGCCATAGTGCCTGCAATTCCAGTGCAACCTGCGTCCCTTGTTACTGATTCCCACCAATGGCAGGGAAGCAACAGGGGCAATGGTTTGCATAGGGATTGCAGGAAACATGGTTTGAAAGGAAACCAGCATGGAACAGTGGGAGAGGGAAATGGCAGAGGGAGGAAAAGCCAATGAACAGGACCTTGATAGGCAGAACCCATTTAAGCCCCCAAGCAGGAATATTTTGGGGTCCCTCCCCACTAGTGTAAAACAGGCATGTTCTTATGATAAAAAATGAATATAGGGCCTCCCCCATGAACTGCTCATGGCCCTAAGAAATTTCTCAGTTTGCTTATGCTCAGTGTCGGCTCTGTAATGCTTGTTACAGCTGTGCGGAAAGACAAGGAAGGTAGGATCTGAGCAAGGAAGGATGTAAGGCTACTGCCGAAGGGCCTTATTCTTTCTGGAGTATTTAAATTTCTTGTTCTCTGGCTTTCCCTTGCAAAACATCTCAAATGTGAGTTACTTAGAACACAGTACCACACACTGTAATGAGCATATACACTATTCCAACACTGGCTCCCTGTTACGTTGCATACTGATTTAGAAATTCCGCCTTGGACTTTTATGGCGCTGAGTGGAGCGGCAAATTACACTGGATTGAGACAGCTTCTGTTCACACATATTCACAAGAGATCTACGTCAGCTGGGTTTTATTTTACTCTGAATGCAGCTGAGTAACAACAATAACACAGGCTTTAAGTATGTGGAACTCACACCCTAAAGTTATGCTAGACTTTAAAGTGGGCTCCTATTCTCACTAACATTTAACTAAAAGCTTCCTCAAAAAATCTACTACTTGTGGGTGAAATTCACACATGTACAGCAGGAGAGGCATAAACGTTAGGCCTCGTTTAAGATCCCTGTAAGCATTCAAAATAGGTTTTCAATTAGACTTATGCAGGGGATAGACCTTGTGTAGGTCTTCTGCACAGGGGTTAATTTTACCCTCAAGAGTTCAGGACTCACTCCTGCATCTATGAGAGCTTTGCCTGTGCTAGGGGGAGCAGGAAGAGGCCCTAAATTACAAAATGTGCTGTGATACCTAGCAACATAATGGGCCAAATTCTGTACTCAATTACCTCAGTGTAAACCTGGCATAACTCCACTGAAATCAATGGTGTTAGTTCAGATTTGTGCTGGTGTGACAAAGCAGAGCCAGTGAAAGGAATCAAAATGAGAGGGAAGCTGGTGCCAAGGATTTCGTTTGCATTTTTAGCTTTAGCTAAGACTCCTTACCAGGATATAATTTCTTTATTGACACTTCCTTTGTTTATTTTTTTAAATCAGAAGTTTAGATTTTAAAATGTTAAAAAAAAAAAAAAAAGTGCTTTGGGAATGTATTAAACACCCTTGTGATCGCCGAGAACCAATGGGGCCCATTGGATCAATGCGATTGTAAAGATCTTTTTTTCATAGATTCATGATTCTTCTCAAGTTGTTACTGTGTAGTATGTCAATAGGAGTTTACATATTTAATTAAAAATATGTACTCTGCTGCAAATGAATAGTGACGATTTATACTAAACTCTATGAAAGAGCAATTATTCTGAGGACAAAGAGTAGCTGATTTTAAAACCTCCAACTGAATTAAAATGACATTGGGCTACCTTATGGACTTAGGCCCAAAGCCTCAAAGGTATTTAGGCACTTAACTCTCATTAAAATCAATGGGAGTAAGGCACCCAAATACCTTTGAGCATCTGGACCTTAGTGCTTGTTTCTGCACTCACTAAAGCAAATGGCAAAACTTCCATTAGTTTCAATAGTGCAGAACAAGGAGCTAACCATGTATACCATTTTATTACAAAAATTAATGCTGTATTTGATGAAGAGTATAAAAAATACCCAAATCACCAGCCATCCATTTATTTTTGTTCTCCTCTTGTCGAATAACGTCTGAAAAAAATGTAGACCAAATTCTGCTAAATATGTGAATTGTGTTCACAAAGGGATTTTTAAACCCTCCAAAAGGGGGTTGTCATAGAAACGGTACAGTTTCGGCTCAACAGTTGAAGTGCAAGGTCTGTGTATGTGGGCGTGTGTACATACACACAGACTCATTTGGGACAAAAAAGTTTGATGCTTTTTCATTTCTTTTTGCACAAGCCCCAGATATCTTTTGCCACACAAGTAGGGGTACATGATCAGGGAGCAGTATGAGTAGATTTGTTCGTAGATTGGCTGTCCACCTTACAGCAATGCATTCACAGAAGCTCTCTTTACTCACTGTATGTACTCTGTATATCATGCCTAGTTGTTTGGTGCCTACATAAATAAAAACATTGGCAACAATCATACAAGACTGTGTTTCCTTTGAGTAAAAGAAAATTGCAAAGTCATTTCATTAGACCTTCCTTTAAAAAACAAAACAAAACATGCACTTCACACGTTTACATTGGTTTACAATAAAAAAAGAAAAAAAGTATACAGACATTTAAAAAAAGAGAGAGAGGAGTGGGTCTAACAATACTGATTCAAAACCGAAATGGAAGACAGTTTCTCCCTAGAACACTTTAGGGTTTTCAGAGTCCTTATTCCATAAAAGGAATATACTTGAAACACATCCCATTTAGGTGAGATGAGATTGCTAAAATACATACACAACTAAAAAATGAGTCACTTTTTATCGGTTATCTCCTAAGTTTTTTTCCCCATGTCTATTGCATAACAGCAAGAAACTTGCTTTCTTCTGCAAGTGAGGTCAACAAAGAACTCATGTCCCCAATAGCCATGTTTGTTGTGCTCACAGGCATAGCTGGGAATGTAAGAGACGCTCGGGGAGTGGTGAGGCGTGAAGAATTGTGTGAGAGATTCTGAATGATACTCGGACTCAGGGCTCCTGAAATTAAGCTGGCATGGTCCTCATCATCTATGATAGCATCAAAATCAATCTGCACACCTTCTAGGCTGTTGCTGTCAATGCTGTCAACTGTGCTTGTCACCTGGTTAGCCCCTGGGGAAAGAAGCTCAGACGAATTTGGAATACCAGTCCCCTGCAGCAGGCAGTTAGCTTCCGAAATAGAGAAAGAACCTGTTTTCATAGCTTGCTGAGTAAAGCCCATGGATTGGTCATATAACTGACCAGAGTAATTCTGCATATTAGAGCAGAACTGTTGTGATTGACCTTGCATCTCCATCTTAATGCCATTTACCCTGTATGTCTGGTTTGCATCACTTATAAATCCTTGCTGTTGTGCCAGGTTGTTTCTCAGCATGTTTTGCCGTCTGTTGCCTCCATAGTTGGCACATGGCTGGTAGCTCTTTGTCACCACCAAACCTGATTGCTGATTTACAATGTTGTGAGACATTGGTGGAGAACTCTGTGGCCCTTGACAAAGGCTCATTTGTGAGGTAGGACTAACCTGCCCTAACATCATTTGATTGGTTTGATTGACTCCCTGATAATGAATGCCTTCCCCTATTGGCTGATTCTGCAGGTATTCCTGTTCTATCGTATTTCTACTCTGCATCCCATTAGCCATACTGACAGATTGCTCACCTGGCACCATGGGATGGCCAAAGTTTTGCTGACTCTTGTTTATTAGCATGCTGTTGTTCCTCAACTTCTGCCCTTGAATCACTATGCCACAGGAACTGTCCATTGCCCCAGAAATCATTGGTTGTCTGGTGATGCTTTCACCATATGGCTGTGCCTTATTTGCCTGCATGTTGAAAGAGTTACTGGTGGTGTTGTTGCTGATAATCATGTTCTGATGTAAACTGTAAGAGCTGCTGTTTTCCACAAGATGTTGATAGCCATTTTGTTGGCCCATACCATTTCTCTCCAGGTTCTGCTGCTGGACCATCATATTGTTATATAGTCCAAAAGCTCGAGTTTGTTGGATTGCCGAGCGTGGACCACATTTCATTTTTGAAGGAGACAAGTCAGAACTTCCTGAGCTTACTTCATTCCACTGGATTGGCAGGTCGCTTTTGTTTGCTTCAGAGCTGGTCTGTTGACTGTTTGGTGAAGGGGCCTGGTGAAAGTTGTTATTCCCTATTGCTGACCCGTGATGCACTTTGTTATTGTCCAGGACATCGTTTGGCAAATGGTCATACATGCTTTGGTTCTGGGAATTCAAATACTGAACCACATCATCTGGCAAGAGATCCTCATCATTTAGACCACCATCCGCTTCCATGGTAGCAGCCTCCATGGTAACATTCTCACTGATACTCGGAGGACATGGGGAGTAGGTGTTACGGAACAGGCCGCCATCAGAGCGGGTGTAGTTCTGAAGAATAAAGTTTCGCTTTTCCATAGATGGAGGCAAAACAGGAGGGTTAAAGCTATTAAGACTGTTGAATCGCTGGACTCTAGGCAGAGAAAGGTTGTCGGAAACCATTCTTACTGGATCACTGGCTCTCCTTGTCCCATTTCCCAGCACATCATGAGCCAGAAAATGCCTCCTGTTATAACTATTTGCCCCACCATCACTACATCTACGAGGAGCATTTACTGGAGGCAGAGGAGATACTCCAGACTCCCTGCAATCACCCAACAGCGCCATCCTTGTTTTGAGGCTCATCCTCTCCATGTTAGGCAGTGGAGTTGGTGGGGGTCCACCAGTAGCTGCTGCATATTTAGCTTTCAGCCTGTATTGCTGGGCTGGGGTGAGGCTGAGTAGGCTTGGCAGGCCATCACACTGACTCACTTCACTGGATCGCCTGGAGGCATCAGTCGAGATGGGGTCATAGGAGTCGGCGACACTCATGTTCTGAGGCCTTCCCTCAGCTTGGGAAGCATCACTGGATCTCCGACTGGAAAAGCAAGGTGAAATTCCAGAGGACCTACGGCTACTCAAGTAGGCAGAACTAATTGTGCTGGTGCTGCTGTCCCTCCTGTTCAGCATGTTTAACACTGTGATGTCCATACTTGAAATTTCATTTCTGTTGGGTAGAATAGTCATGGATCCTCCTAAACTGCAGCTGCTGCTTGACTGGATACCTGATGGTAAAATTCACAGATAAATGAATATTAATCAGGACCAACTGTAGAAAACGCTTAGATTCTGAGACAAGTAACAGGCATTTCAAGGAAATACCCATATGATTCTAGGAAGTCAAGACCGTTTTCTAATCAGAAGTAGGGCTAAATAGCACTCTTGTATAGGGGCTCACAGATTCAAGAACATCATTTCAATGTGAGCCCCAACACATCCTCAGTTGTCATCCAGTGTAGTTCCATCGACTAAAATGGAGCTACTCTGATTGACACCGACTAGAGAAACAGGTTTCCCATATTCTTAAAAAAAGCTTTTTAGATTTTTGTAACTAATTGAACTGGCATTCATGTGATAATCTAAGTCTAGATGGCAAAATATACAAATTGGAAATTAGAGTAATTTTTAAAGAATTCTTTCATATTTGCATATTATTTAAAACAACTGCAAAACATCTATCCCAGTTCCTCCTTTTAATAAACATAATGTAAGCATCATCATCACCTTTATGTCATTCCTTTTCTTGAATGCACTTCACAAACTATGTACATATAATACCACAGATATGCAGTCACTACTAGGGTGGACAGCAGCAGCCAACTGGTTCACAGTAGGTTGCCCAAAGTGTTGGGAGGAGAAATATTGCCCAAGGGCACCAAGTCAAACCCAATCTCTTGTAGAAAGTGCTATGGAATCTTTAGGGTCCAGCACACCTCCATGTGATTCATGTACGAAACTATACATGCATTTTTTGAGCATTATCATCTCCACGTGCAACTATCAGTGCATTTGCAAATAGAGACCATGTTAAAGCCCACTTCAAAATGTAGTCTATGACGACTATGCAAAGCAGATAGGATCTGAGGTTTAAAGGCCTCACTTGAAAGAATACCACACAATAAACTGCATGGTATTTAATTTCTCTACCTTAGAAGGATGCAGGGCTAAAATGATGCTGTGAATCGAATGTTTGGTTCCAGGGAATCTAAGTATTTCAAGCATGATAATCAGACCACCAATATTCACTTCCAGGAATATAAACTATGGGATTACCAATTTCTACCAGTATAGTACAATTTCTAATTTAAACGGAAAATATATATATATTGAAAAATGTAGGTGTCTTACAGCTCCTAGGTAAGTAGAACTCCCACTGAATTTCATGAGTTGTACAGTTCGTGTAAGTCCTGAAACATCAAGCCCTAAGAGGACGAATTTAAAGAATGAAAGTACGATTAATCCAGTTATGCATATCTCACCATTTCCTATGAGAGGTGGCAAGGTTGGGGCTTTTGAAGGTGGAATGGGATTCAGTCTTGGAAGCACTCCATTAACTTGTTTCAACCTTTCTAATTTGACTTGCTCCATCCATTTGGTCCCTGTCATGTTCCTTCTGGCCTGTAAGCCAAGTGCTGTGGTTGCTGTGGAAATGGTAGAGTCCATGATTGGGGTTTCATCAATGACACTGAGGTCTCCTACACTACCTCCACTGGTCAGATTAAGCTCGATCCCATGGTTGGAATAGTTGCTGATGGGGGACTGTTCGCTGCTGCATGTAGACTGACCACCAGGGCTTGGCTGAGATGTCTGTTGGAGTGAAATAAGAAATGAATGATAATTAGGATTAGGCAAAGAATGCTAATGAATTGATTTCAATGTACCTCATGAACAGATATTATTCCACATTGAGTCAAAGGAAAACAAATGAACCTAAAAGCTAGGCTTAAACAGATGACAATGATCTTTGATTAAAGGCTTTCTGGTACACGACTACTTGACTTTTAACCACACTGAAAACTATTGAGAACCCCTCCTCCCCCAGTGTTAAAATTTATCTCAGCATCTTACTAACAGAGAGTACATTAAATCTATATTACGCTATTCATCGGAAAAGATCCCAGAACAATTAAATTACTTTACAGGTTTCATATATATCCTGTATCCAATTACAGGATACATTTTATTATTACTATTACTTGTATTATTGTGTTGCCTAGGAGCCCGCAGTCATGGACCAGGACCAAATTTAGATAATTTGAAAGTAATTACCCAAATTGGAATTTGACCAAGACACTGGGGCTAACTTATAGTGCTAGGCTTGCAAAAAAACAACAACCACCCAAAAACATTGGGCTTTTTTAAAAAAAAGTATAGAGGCAAAGAATTTGAAGTATTTGATAATATTCAAGAAGTACAGATGCACTGTTCCAAGCATTTGAGGGTTTAAACTTTGGCATATAATGAGAAATGAAAAAAATGTCAATGTAAAAATATAACTTAATATCAGCTTTATCTCAGCACCCTTGGACCACGATTTCTGACTGGCCACAAGTAGTAAGGACCTCAGCTTTATGTCCCATATGAGTAAAATAGGTGCTGTTGTTCTGAAGTCAAGTCATCTGTCACACTGCAGTGCAGGACTCTGAATGCAGACACAGTTCTGCATGCTTCAGCTGGGAGCAGACTCTGGTTTCAATGGGGTTGGATGGACATAAAGTTAGAATAAAACAACATATTTGCTGATTACAAGTTCTCTTTGCATTAATGCAAAGAACAAAACATCATATGGAAGACTCCAGCAGCACACTCAAATGTAACACCTTCTCAGTACTATGTCTGCATTGGAGCTGGATGTGTAATCTCCAGCCCCAGTAGATATACCCGTGCTAGCTCTGATCGAGCAGCATGCTAAAAATAGAAGTGATGTCGCAGTGGTGAGTGTACCAGGACAGGCTAACCACCTCAAGTGCGTACACATGTTTCAGGCGGAATTGCACTTGGGGCAGCTAGCCTGTTGCAGCTACCACACTGCTATTTTTAGCATGTTAACTTGATAAGAGCTAGCGCAGGTATGTCAACCTGGGCTGGAAATTACACCTTCAAATCCAGTATAGACGTATCCTCACTGGGAAGATAGCCATCTACTGAATCAAAATTTTCACTTTCTTGGAGATCTCCCAGACTTGTGACACGATCACCGCCCAAAGTGATATTCTACAAGGGGCATTGACCTGCCACAACTCCATCTTCTCTTTTAAACAAACAGGTAAGACCAATGCTCTGAAATGTTTATTTTATTGTAGTGGTATTCTTGCGGCTGTAAAATACAGGGTCTTTGAAGTACTCAAGAGCATCTTCCCTACATGAATGAGAAAATTATTGGGGGGGGGGAGGGGAGAGAAAGAGAGAGCGGGGGGGGGAAGGGTTCTTTAGGAGTAATACTTCATTCTAGGATGCACCAGTTAGCGATTATAACCACAGATCTGTATGACATGCAAAATCATTTTGCTTCCAAGAACAGCTTCATAAACACATATCTATTTTATTATTTTACTTTTAGGCTTTTGCATTTTCAGTCACCATGTGATCTTTGTGCAAACTCTTGTCTAGGACGGCTAACTAGAATTTTGTAGTTATCAGTGATGTCTTTGCATTCTAACAACAAAGTGAATAAAGATACAAGCCTGTGCCAGAGTGGTGGCTTAGTGTGACTGTGATGAATATTTGGGTGTAATAATAATTTTAATTATTTCTAATATCAATGATAATGCTTGTAATTTATAAGTCCACATGGAATGTGGTACACTTCCAAATCTTGGTCACTGCAGATTTGGTGAGGGCACTAAAGAATAAATGTTATCTGGGAGCAGTGAGCTTGCACCCATTGTACAAGAGTTAAATAAAGAATGCTAATGATCAGAAGCCTGTTCTTGTAGCCACACAAATTGGTCAAAATGAGTCAGAAGTAGAGAAAATGATCATGGGAATATATCTCTATAGATATGTATATACATAAATATGATATATACAAACAAATGCATCTGGAACTATTTCACAAGCGTAATCTAGCTATTTCACATGCCAAGTGTTTTGCAAAATGTTCGTTACACATATGTGGAAATGTGTCTGCTGGAATGCTTCTTACTAAATGAAAGAATGATTTGACAAGAAGCAAAAGACTCAAAAAAGAAAAAAATGTTGCAATGAAAAAAGTTGAGATGTTTAAATCCCCTCACCTTATTACCCACTGTCCTTAGGAAGTTAGAACAAGACATTTAAGAGCATTAGACAGAAGAAACATTGGATTAGTAGAAAAACAAGGGACATATCTTAACTCATATAGCAATGAAAACCAAGAAAAGAAGGACAACTACATTACATTTTAATCACCTATTTGTAGAGCTGATTTACAGTGGGAAATATTCAATACCATTCATAAAACACTAACTTGTTTTAAGGCCCAGTCCTGCAAAGCTTTCCTAGTGCCTCTTACTCAACTAGTTTCATTAATAGCAATGGACTACTCACCTAAGTAAGAGTGGCAGGAATGACTTGGGCCCGCAGAGCTTAATGTAATATCTACTAAAGTCAACAGACGACTGCCTTTTGACTACAGTGAGAGTTACACTGGACCCTTGGAGTATTATTAACTGAAAACTATTACCTAATTTGGGTTTGAAGTGGTAAACCTTAGTCATGGAGTAACTCCTACCCTGGTAGGTATTGAAGCTACTAAGCAGAGTTAGGATTATGTGAGTAGAGACTGAAGGATCTGGCTTTTTATTCCCCAATGGCGTGAAGATATTGTGAATCCAGATATGGCAGAGAATGAGTTAACTTTTTTATCTAGTTCTATCCCCCTTGAGAGAAGGGTGCACTAGAGGTAGTTACTTAGAGAAAATATTTCATTATTTAATAGATCTAGTAAAAAATGAAAACACCTAACAAACATTAACTCAAAATTACAACGTTATTTTTGTTCCCCTGGTTTAAAAAAACCCAGCCCCTGCTTCCCACACACACACCTTGTCCTTTATTTGAATTTTTTCACAATCATTTTTATTGCAATTTTTATTTTCAATTTTTTTTCTGTTTTCTTCCACACTCTTTTGATCTTGTTTCCCCATTTCCACCCACTTTTTCTTTTTTCTATTTTGATGTTGGAAGGGGGCAGACAAAACAGATAAGCAATAAACTAAAAACCAGAAAAAAGCTACATTTTTCATTTTTCAATTTAGTTCAAAAGTAGAAAATTTAAAAAAAAAATCTGTGAAAATTTTCCGTTTGGAGAAAAGGCAATTTTTGATGAAACCATTTTTTGTTTGAAAAATGTGTACCAAAATGTAGTAGCTGAACTTGGAGGGCTTACATCTGTCAAACCACACCTCTATTTTGGCTGATCCAATTCTGTGATTGCAGTGAACAACAATAATAATAATAATAATTAATAATAAATACCTAGCTCTTAAACAGTGCTTTTAATCGATAGACAATGAATTGCGAGGGGAAAACAGGAATAAACTATGGACACAAAATAGCGGGGGCTGGTAATTATGGGGCCATGTTGTTCTCCCAATAAGGGGGTCTGGTTTGAAAACTAGAGCCACGGAGCTTGTCTACACAAACAATTAGACCCTGGGAAGCTGCGGGGGGAGCCACACAAGCCTGCTGCACTCTAACTGCCCTCGTGCACCCCGTTGATATGAGCTAGCAGTTTGTTAGAGCACTTTGATCCAATCCTCTTTGAAATGGGACTATCTCAAAGCATATTAATGAACTGTCAATGCGCACCCAGCAGAGTGCTCATGGACAGCTGGTCCACATCAGACTAGTGAGGGGAAGATTCACACCCCCGCTTGCCACAGTCCAATTGTTCATGTAGACAAGCCCTAACAGTAAGACCTTGATCCTGCATTGTAATCTACACAAGCAAACTGCTGCATCCATGTGGAGCTCCTTGATTTTTCCGTGCAACAGTCTGTGCAGATCGCAATGAAGGTCTGGGAAATAAATGTTGGCATTTATTATTGATTCATCCCTCCTCCCATAAGCCAAGAAAATAATTCCCCATCATTAGTTAACATGTAAAGGGAAGGAAAGTTAAAAATCATATAATATTCCAAAAGTCCCATTAAAGGAAAATCCCGGTGGAACCTTAACTATTGAGACATTTTAAGTGTGCCCATAATATTGCATCTACAGGAAATTGGCTTTTATAGTGAATTCTGTAGAGTATCAGTTAATAAGACAACAATACTATACATCAAGAATCATGATTTTATATCTAAGGCCTGGTCTACACTGGGGGGGGATCGATCTAAGTTGCGCAACTTCAGCTACGTGAATAATGTAGCTGAAGTCGATGTACTTAGATCGACTTACTGTGATGTCTTCACAGCGGTGAGTCGACTGCTGCCGCTCCCCCGTCTACTCTGCCTGCGCCTCTCACCGAGCTGGAGTACAGGAGTCGATGGGAGAGCGCTCGGGGGGTCGATTTATCACGTCTAAACTAGACGCGATAAATCGATCCCCGCTGGATCGATCGCTGCCCGCCGATCTGGCAGGTAGTGTAGACATACCCTAAATCTGTTAACTTTTTTCTTCACACATACAGACTTACAAGTATAGTCATAATAACGATGATGCTTAGCATTCATTATAGGTCACTTTAATCCTACAAAGCATTGAACAAACATTAATTAAGGCAGTGTTCCTGCAAACCCCTGTGATAGAGAGTAGTGCTTAGTACTTCTCACCATTCCCAAGGACTGCCAGTAAGCTGTATGCTTGGTACTAAGAGCCTGCAGAACAGGTTCTTATGAAAATGATCCTGCTCCCATTGAAGTTAATCACAAACTTCCTGTTGACTTCAAAAGCAGAAGCAATGGCCCCTAAACTATAAACACATGTTGTATTTCTGTAGTACTGGCTAGTCTTTTACACATATTGTCCTGATTTTCAAGGGTGAGGAATCCCCAAAGCTCCCACTGACTTCTGTAGATTTTTGAGTGCTCAGCATTACTGAAAATCACAGCCACCATTTACATAGTAGTTATTTACCTGTACCATGTGTAACTGGTTAAATGCACTCTTTGGGCTGGACCCTCTGTTAGCATAAATTGGCATAGTTTGGATGGCTGGGCAGGAGATGCTCATGCTGCCTTAAGGACTTCTTAATTCTAAGGGTGTATATATACATGCAAGCATAGCAAAGTGTACTATACTTAGCCTGCAATGCTAACAAACACTGGCCTACAAGGACCAGATCCTCAAAGGTATTTAAATGCCTAATTCCCATTGATAGATTTGAGATGCTGAGTCCAAGTGCTTTGGTTTATTAGTTGGTAGGAGTCAGCTGGTCTAGTGAAACAGTGCCTGCTTCTTATAGACTTGGGGACTTTTTTTTAAAAGGATTAAAATGCTCCAGGAAATTAATTGCACAAACCTATATGAAAGCAAAATTAAGTATACACAACTAAACACCGAGGAAATGTGAAAGTTGAGTTTGAACACACAACATTGGCTCTGCCCCCTTGCATGCATATATTTGGTATTACCTGTGGATTCATAATCAAATATCTTAGATAACTGTGTACCTAAAAAAGAACAGGAGTACTTGTGGCACCTTAGAGACTAACAAATTTATTAGATGCATCCGAAGAAGTGGGTTGTAGCCCACGAAAGCTTATGCTCTAATAAATTTGTTAGTCTCTAAGGTGCCACAAGTACTCCTGTTCTTTTTGAGGATACAGACTAACACGGCTGCTACCCTGAAACCTGTGTACCTAAGTTTGTAGAGAAAAAATGTTTCATGCTTTCAGATAGAATATGCAATCACATAATTAAAGACTATGGCCTACATTTTCAAGAGCAACTAGTGATTTTAGGTGCCTCAGTTTTAAGGTGCTGAACTTGAGAGACGTTAAAGGAGTCAGATTTTCAGAACTTAGTATTTTCTGAAAATCAGGCGCCTTTAAAGTGCTGTTTGTTACTGTTTTTAAAAGCATTTAAAATATATATGCTTTTGTAAAAAAAACTAGTGCACTGAAGTTTATTAACAAATAATGATAATAGAGAGGAAGAAACAAAGCAGCACAGTATGTTGCATACCATTGGTTTTTCTGACTTGACAGCTTTCACTTGGAGGCATTCTTCCCGCTTTGAGGTAGTGTTGCTGAGGTCCTTTTGCTCGCCAATTGCACCCTGAGTCTGCTGGCCTGGTGATCTGGATTGAGAATGGCTGCCTGGGTCTCTTGGTGGTGGAGGCCTTGGATGAATATCTCCACGCTGCTTCTTGGTGACATGTGCCTCGGGGCCATGCACAGTCTTCACGTGTTTCCGGAGAGAACTGGGGTCTGTGTAGCGCTTTGTGCAGCCTGGTATCTTGCAAACATATGGTTTCTGCCAGATCAGGTGGGAAGAAAGGCTGAAGTTAGATTTGGTTTCCTTGTAGGATTCCTAAGAGTTCCTTTGAGTGCAGTAAGTGTAACAATTATACTCTTCCACAGTGAATGCATTAATAAAGTGATGACATTGTGAAACTGTCTCAGCATTGACCACACCTAATAAAATCTATTCCTCTTCCTTGGCTTTGAAGGGAGCACAATGCACATTATTGCTACATATGTAACAAAGTAAGAACACAGGCAGATCCTCAGCTGGAGTAAATTGCCATAACTCAGGGGTTCTCAAATTGGGGGTCGGGACCCCTTAGGAGGTCGCGAGGTTATTACATGGGGGGTCGCAAGCCTCCATCCCAAACCCCACTTTTCCTCCAACATTTATAATAGTGTTAAATATGTTTTAAATGTAGAAGGGGGGTTGCACTCAGTGGCTTGCTATGTGAAAGGGGTCACCAGCACAAAAGTTTGAGAACCTCTGCCATAACTCCATTGAAGTCAACGAAGCTACAACAATGTACTCCAGCTGAAGATCGACTCCATGGGATTTACCATATTGGATCAGATCACTGGTTTATCTAATTCTGCATCCTGCCTCTGGGTGGTCCAGAGAGGAAAGCAAAATCCTTCTATGATGCACTGGACCAATTATTGAGGGGGGAATTCATACATCATCCCCTACAAGCCATCAGTTTAAATGCCTAAGCATGGGATTTGATGACCATCATCATTCTGATCTAGCATAACTATAACTATTATTCGAGGTCATAAATTTATCAGCTCTTCTTTAAATCCAGTGAAGTCAATAGAGCTACATCAGTTTACACCAGCTGAGGGTCTGGTTCTATAGCATCAGCGCACTTCATTGTGAAGTACATTTCTGGTAAGATTTGGGGTTTATTTGTTTGCTCGATTTTGTTGTTGCAATGCAAGAAAGTGATGTTCCATCGATGATGATAACTAAATTTAGTGATTGACTGTTGAACATTCAACCTAGAGCTTAAAAAGCAGAGCAAAGCATCCAGATCAAAAACACACCTTGTTTGTGCCTCATATTGCTATGACAGGAGGGACAAATTGATTCCAACAAAGTATGAACCAACCCAAAGCTTAGATCAGGTATTGGACGGATTTAGGTAAATCTCCTACCCCTGATCTTTGTAATAATTTACCATTAAATCCACCATTATGTATCAGCAAGTCTAGAAGTTTGTAGAACACATGCATCCAGGTTTAAGCTGAGTATGGAGCTGTGCAATGCTGTCTGGGTCACCTGTGACCCACAGATGCTACAGCGACTGCAAAATTTGAAGAGAATGCTAGTCCTAGTGAATTGCTGTGACGGATGTGGTGGGAAATCACCAAAGAAAGATGAGCTTGGTTTGGAAATGGAGGGAGATTGTGGGAGAAGAGGAACCACAGGTTCCAGGCCATGCAATCAGCCAGAATGCTAATTTCTCTACAAGGCCTAGAGGGGAACAGACTGAGGAGAAGGGAAGAATGAGATTTAGGGAAGAATCTAGTTGAAAGGGAAAGAGAGAGGGGTAGGGAGAAGAACTCAGAAGTTTGGAAAGCCACGCCCTCAAGATTCTTCCACATTTACCAATAGCAGCTGAAGAAGCTAAATCCCAATCCTGCTGCATCTCTAGCAAGATGCAAAACCCCTGCTTAGCTCCCATTCACTTTGTGAGTAGTCAATGGTGCTCGGCAACGTATAGGATCAGACTCCAAATAAACTCCTGGCAGAGTTAACGCTGTTCCTGACTAGCCAGCAGATGTCACTATAGAACAACAATAGGAGGCTTAAAACTCTCCTTGGGAGCTGAGTGTCCCCTCCACTTCGGGGAGCGAGAAAATTATTACTGGATTGCAGCCCTTTCACTGGTTACCACACAAAGTCTCCATTAGATCAGCCAGCCAGTTCCCTTCTTTGATTCTTGATAAAATGACAAGGAGCCTCTTTAGATGACCATGCTGTTAAATGATTTACTGTCGTTAACTTACCTATTTCATGTTTCTTGAGGATTTTTGT